>NC_056525.1:8194146-8346862 GCF_019175285.1 Sceloporus undulatus | reverse complement strand
AGGAAGGAAGGAAGGAAGAGGAGAAGGAAGGAAGGAAGGAAGAGGAGAAGGAAGGAAGGAAGGAAGAGGAGGAGGGAGGGAGGGAGGGGAGGGAGGAAGGAAGGAGGAGGAAGGAGGAAGAGGAGGAGGAAGAAGGAGGAAGGAAGGAGCAGGAGGAGGAGGAAGAAGAAGAATACTCTTTTTGAAGGTGAGACAGTGTGATTTTCCAAAGTGCAGTGTGTATTTTCAGTGCTTTCAATGCTAAAAGGTCTGCTTTTACAATGAGAGTGGTAGTGATGATGATGATGATGATGATATGTCAGTTTCGGAGACGTGCACTCTTTCTGAAGGTGAGACAGTGTGACATTCCAAAGTACATTTCTGTGTATTTTCAGTGCTTTCAATGCTCCCTTCTCCTTCTGTGTCATGTCTTTTTAGATTGTAAGCCCGAGGGCAGGGATCCGTCTAACTAAAAAGATTGCATGTACAGCGCTGTGTAAATTTACAGCGCTTCATAAATAAAGGTTAATAATATTATTAATAATAATAATAATAATAATAATAATAAAAGTTCTGCTTTAACAATGAGAGTGGTGATGATGATGATGATGATGATGATGATGATGATGATGATGATGATATGTCAGTTTCTGAGACATGCACTCTTTCTGAAGGTGAGACAGTGTGACTTTCCAAAGTACATTTCTGTGTATTTTCAGTGCTTTTAATGCTAAAAGGTCTGCTTTAACAATGAGAGTGGTTTCAGCCGTCCCCTTTGGCCGAAAGGGCCCCTTGGAGCTCGTTCGGCCGAAGGAAGGAGCCGAGGAGGAGAGGGCAGGCACACGCCTCCTCCTCCCCGCGGGGTTTTGGCAGCCCTGAGATGTCCTTCGGAGGACACCTCAGGCCTGGCAAAGCCCCGAGGACAGGAGCAGGGGCCGCGTGCCTGTTGCTCCTGCCCCTCACGGGCCCTTACTGGTTCTCAGCTGTCTCTGAGAGACAGCTGGGGGCCACGGAAGGGCAGGAGGAGCAGGCGCGCACTAGTCACCCCCTCTCCCAACCCCCCCTTACTTCTAGCTGTCTCTCAGACAGCTGGAGGTCGGGAAAGGGAGCAGAGAAAGCCCCACCCCCAGAGGGTGGAAGCTCCACCCCTGGCACGCAGCCCTGCCCCCAGAGGATGGAAGCTCCGCCCCCTGCTTCGGCCCTCCAGTTGTCTGAGGGACAGCAACCCGGTCCCCGGCTCAAAAAGGTTGCCTACCCCTGCCATAGCGTATATGGCCAGATGGATAAATTGAAGGAACATAGGAATATACAAGAGAACTGCCTGATACTGAGTAAGACCATTGGTCCATCTAGCCTAGTATTGTCAGGTCTAATATTAAGCAGCTGTAATCCCTCCTAGTTTCCCAAAACAGACAAGTTCAAGCATGTCCTGGTAGTATAGTAAAGGGTAGTAAAGGGACCTTGAAACTGTGGTACACGCTCTGGTAATCTCTCATCTAGATTTCTGTAATGCGCTCTACATGTGGCTACCCTTGTACCAAGCCCAGAAGCTTCAGCTAGTACAAAACATGACAGCCAGATTGGTCACCGGTGCATCCAGGTTTGACCATATAACACCTATTCTGAAAGAGCTCCACTGGCTGCCTATTCACTTCTGAGCACAATACAAGGTGTTGGTTATTACCTATAAAGCCCTATATGGCTTGGGCCCGAGTTACTTGAGGGACCGCATCTCCCCGTATAATCCGCCCCGCACATTCAGGACATCCGGGAAGAACTTGTTGGAAATTCCATCTTCCAAACATGTTTCTACATCCCGGGTGGCCTACTCAGTGGCGGCCCCACAAATTTGGAATGGTCTCCCCAAGGAGCTCCGTCTTGTGACCTCCCTGGGAATATTTAAAAAGAGGCTCAAAACCTTCCTCTTCTGTCAAGCCTTCCCCCTTGTAAAATGAAACTGTGTATTCTCGTTCCCATCGATTCTCTGCCTTACCCTGTTGAATGATTGTGTTCAGATTTTGTATAATTTGTATTAGTGAATTTTATCTATTTTTATGAGATGTTTTTAATGGTTTTTATATGGTCCGTAAACCGCTTTGATCTATGGAAAAGTGGTATACAAATAAAATTTATTATTATTATTATTATTATTATTATTATTATTACAGTGGCTCTTAAGTTATTCCTTCCTTCTTCCTCTAGGTTTCCCAGCTCTGTCCACTTTAACTGTCAACTAGCCTTCCATGGCGGCTCAGCATGCTTAGTCCACACAAGATGGTGTAGTGAGGGATGGTCTTGGTGTCTCTCTCTCTATACACACACACACACACACACACACACACTGGTTATTAATTGGCAGAGTTTGGGAGAATCCCTTTTCTGGACTACAACTCCCAAAATTCCCCAGCCAGCATGCTTGCTGGACATTCTGACTGGTTGATTCTGGGAGCTGTAGTCTAAAAGAGATAAATTTTCCAGATTTAATTAGTGTGTACTATCTACTGGCCTAGTAGATATTCTAAACTAGAAAAGAGCCATTGAACCAATTACATTTACCTACATGTTTCTCACTATTCAACAATTGACTGAATGGATATGCTCTTATTGATATTAACAGTCTTTTTTTATTATTCCCAGTAGCCCACAGCAGCTGTAGATATTGAACATGTTGGCTAGAAGATTCTGGGAAATGTGAGTATTAATTTTTGCAACCAGTTCACAAGGCAAACACTTTAGATGGCACTGAAGCCTTGTATTGTGGTATTTTGAGCAGAAATGTTATTGACAAATGAGGAATTTGTGGCAATCCGTTGAACAACCAGCATGACAAATTGCCTCAAGACAGGGGGGAAATCCTTTTCGAAGGTGACATGAACATGTATCAAAGGATTTTAATCTATCAGTGTGGGGTGGCAGGTTGCTCATAGCAAAAACATCAGGGTGCTTCTGCCAGTCTGACTAGCCTTCCCAGAAAGGCAGTGTGATAGTCTCATCTTCTTTGCAAGCTGCCCTTGGCAAAGAACGATTCCCAAGGTGTCTTGACAAACCTGTTGGAAGCTCATAGCAGACAAGGATGAAAATTCACAAATATACTGTCATCCAATACCATCACCAGACAGAGACATTTGTGAGGAAATGAGTCCTCCCACACACATATTTTCCCTTGCTTACAATTCTAACATCACAAACCAAGCTTTAGGACTTGTCCATCTATAGACATTTATTATATGAAATTATTTTGTTGTTTTGATCCTATCTAATTGGTCAACACTGGGATTGGCAGTACAAAGAACCTTACACAGAAGGTATTCCCTTTGGCACAGAGATCAAGAACATTATTTTTAAAACAACAACCTACATACCCACTAACCATGATGGCTGGGGGACTCTGAGAACTATAGCATATACCAGTGATGGCGAGCCTTTTAGGGACCGAGTGCCCAAACTAAAAGGCCTTCCGGTACTGGGTGTTACTCTTCCTGTAGCAGATGAAGGCCTGGGATGGCCAGGAGGGAGGAGAAACAGGTGCACACCTATTCCTGCTCTTCCCCGCCGTTCACGTGCCATGAAAAATGGCTTCATGTGCCATGTCTGGCATATGTGCCACAGGTTCACCACCACAGGCATATGCTCCAGTATTTCACAGGTGAAAATCAGAGTAGTCATGGTCAAACAACATGAGAATGTGGTCAAGATGGAGAAAAATTTAATGAGGGAGAGCATACAAGCAAGGAGAGCCTGCAACAGCTTGCTTTTACATGAGCCTACTGGGAAAGGCAAGATTCTGCCCCCTCCTCTCCTCTCCCCTGACTGAGCACATTGGGTGCAAACTACTTTTGCACATTAAACTCAGTTTGCAACAGTTGAAGTAAACAGAAGATAAGGGGGGAAGTGGGAGAAGGAGAGAGAAATTGGGACATTCTAAAGAGAGCTTAAAAAGTGAGATGGCCCAAGAAATTATCCTTCAAATTGGTTTGGGAAGGATCTGATTGGATCAGAGTCACCAAAACTTTATAGGAGGATAGATTATGTAATGAAACCATGGATAACTTCCACCAGTCATCAATAGTGAACTGAGCTTGATAGAATGCCACTCTGATACTGCATTTTAGTCACTAGCAATAGCAACAGTATTTACATTTATATACTGGTTATCAGTGAACTCAGCACTTTGTAAGCGGTTTACAATCTATAAGCCAATTGCCCTCAACAAGCTGGGTACTCGTTTGATCAACCTATGAAAGGAGGGAAGGTTGAGCCAACGTAGAATTGAACTCACAACCTTGTGGCTGCAGTATTGGCATTTAATCACTGGACCACCAGGACACCATACAAGGTATCCTAAAGAGGGAGTCAATGGACTAGGACTTTACTATTTGGGATTTTTACCTCCAACAAAGGTAAATCATTTTTTTTAAAAAAAATGGGACTACCTTTGGCATGTTTTACCAAAACAACACCTAAAGTTTTCCTAATGCAAAAGCATGGAAGTTTCTCTTGAGAGATTCAATGTTTTCTGCCTAACAAAAGGGGTTCTGATCTCACAGCAGATGGAGACATCTGTAATTTCAGAAGTACCTTTTTACATTGCTCATGGAATTCAAATCTCCTGGCTTTAGGAATGTTTTGTTTCCAGTGCCACATGGCCAGAAGGAGGAAGGCCCTGCATGCATAGATGTCCCTCCAAAGAATAACCAACACACCAACAACATCTTGAGAAAATGAAATCCTATGGCTAACATCATCATTTCCCCCCTCTTGTATGATTTTTAGCACCTTTGCTTCAAAAACTTGCATCATGCATTTTGGTTGTTCGAGTAAAGGTATCACTGTTTTGTAGATTTGGGATGTTATTGTACTGGGCTTGAGAGAGTTACTTTCTGAAACTACAAGGAACCCAGAAACCTTCAACCAGCATGGCCACTGGGGCTTACTATCCCCACAAAGGTAGTATTTCTAGGTTCTGATACTGAACTGAGTAAGCCAGCAGTCTGGCTTTGTATATGGCAGCTGCCTGTGTTCAAAGACATGAATGCCACTGGACAACCAGTCACTTGAGGGTAATAATGAGGAAGGTTTATTGTTTTATGGCTTGCACATGAACTACCCAGGATCTGGAGACAGGACACTAGGTTAGGTGGCCTTTTGGACTGATCCAGTAGGGAAGTTTTTATATATAGTGCATACAGTAGGAAAAGTGTCAGGAAATGACTAACCCCCACACCTTCAGATGAAACAATTCACCCTGAGCAGCCAACATTCATTATTTGATCCATTATTTGACACTTCTACAAAGTGAGCCATTCTGGTCTTCCTGTCAGTTATTACATGGTCTGTAACCCTGTTTGTGCCAAGAGGATGCACCGACAGCTGGACTAATTGGTTGATAACAAAGTGACTTCAAGTCAAGAGGCCTTTTTAATGGGCCTTCTGTCAAGGCTGGGCTTCTTAAAGAAAAGCAGCTGAGATGCATTGATTTTTGGCTTTAGTTACAGCAAATGGAATTCTGTGGTGCTCTTTGAAAGCAGCAAAAAACCCACCTAATAGCTCTTTCTGCTGCCGATGGACTCTGAGCCACAGAACACAAGAAAACCTTATTGGCTACAGATGGACAAGGTTTTCATTTCAGTTTGTTTTTTATAAGACCTTACTAAAAGTTACCAATTTCAACCAAGATCCTGACAATGAAATGGAAGATTACAGGGAGAGTGGGATCCTGGCTAAAACCATGGAGGACTTTTTCAAATAACAATTACCAAGGAAAGCTAGGGAAAGTTACTTCTCGGAGCTACAACATCCGAAGGCCTTCAGCCAGAATGACCACTGGGATTTATAATTAAAAAATGATCCAGTTTACAGCATGATGGAGGTCTCCCAGTGCAGCTCCCTGGCCAGTTAGCAGTGATGTAGACTTGAGTCAATTGACTCAGACTCAAATTAGACTCAAGTTGCTTCAATGACATGACTTGGACTTGACTTGACAATCAAAGTTGTACTGGCTCCACTCAACTCAAGACTTGAATATTTTTAGCGACTGACTTGCTGGTCTAACCTCATCCAGAAACAGCAAATGCATTAGGCAAAGAGCTTGAGGCAGGGGTTGCGGTTGGTCTAGCAGCTTGGCCCCGCTGCACATCAGAGGAACATTTTAAAGCTTGAGAAGGATACTTTGAAGTCAAGCCTGTTGCTTAACACATTTGCTGTTCCTCCCTGATAATGTTTTTTTTACCTAACTTTGTGCACATCATCTTGATTTTCAAGTTATTGAGACTCCACACACACGCCCCACATGCCTACCACCACTTCCTTTATTTCTCTTATCGTTGGCTTCCAGACTTGAGACTCAACTTGAGATTTGACTTTAAAGTATCTTACAAGGGCAAGACTCACCTTGAGACTTGTAGTAAAAGACTTGAATCCATTACTGCCAATTAGTGTCCATTTGTGTTGCTGCACTTGGCACTCTTCAGCAACCATTGCATAGCCTGGTATAAACTTGTTATATAAGGAGGCATTGGATACCTCCTTGTGCAGGACTATAAAAAGTACTTACATTACTGTTAGCACCAGTTATGCCATTGCAAGGTACTGTATTTCCAACCACTGTCATATTCAAGATGGAAACAGCTTGCATGACTAAGATCTGAATGTGTGATTGCTATTTGCCATTAAGTTGACTTCAACTTATCATGACCCAATGAATAAAAGACCTTCAGCTGTTCTGGTCATCAAAGCTCTGTTCATGTCTTGCAAATTCAAGGCCATGAAACAAAAATAGTCTGGTTTCTCCTTCACTGAACAGAGGGCTTTGAGAGCTGATCTGTGTATTTGAACTTGTCGGCTGCCAATTACAATAGCATCCAAAATCCACAAAACAATGATACATTTGCTGATCCAACAAAGATGCCCCAAATACATGATGCTTATTTTCAAAGTTCCATTGGCTTCTTTATCAGGCAAAGGTGTTACAAATCATACAGGAGAAAGAAAAATATGACCTTAGCCCTTATCAGATGAGTGTGGAACTGGGGGTCTTCTGCACTGGGCAATTCGAATTCACGTTATTTCGCACAATACCATCATACCTGGGAGTCCCTCCGCATTGGCATGATTCAAATTGGCCAACCTGCATTCGCGCGAAGTGCATTCAGTGCAGAATGTTTTGTCACACCGGTGCTCAACATGAGGATTGGCCGATTCGTATCGGCCCCCTCGCACATGCTCAGTGGTGCCCTGCATGGGTTCCGACCTTAAACGCTTCCGGGGTGAAAGGGGAGGTCCCGTCATGACAGCCCGGTAAACAGCTGGAGAGCCAGCTCATGCACATTAACAATCGCGATACAACGTGCCCATTACTGTTTCCTCTCTACATTCCTGCTTGGTTTTAATGTTACCATGACCTTCCCTTGCAACAAATTAGCAATGCCCGGTTCTACGTGTGTGTGTGTGTGTGTGTGTGTGTGTGTGTGAGTGTGTGAGTATGTATTCTGGGGGGGGGGGGGGAGCAGTTCCAGCGGCTGTCAAAGAGGCTGGATGGCCATCTAAGTAAATGGGGATGCTTTGATTAGGCCCCATTCATACTGGGGTAAAAGACATGGAGGGAACTGGGATGATCCGGATGCCCCTCCCCCGAATCGCTCCGTTAGCAAGTGCCCACTACAAATTGAAATCGAGTGCATTTTGACAGAAATCGAATGCATTCTGTAGATTGGCCGCTGCCAATCAAGCTATCGTCATGGTGACGTTTGCAGGGTATCGGGGGAAGTGTCCTCCCTTTTTAAAGAGCCAGGCACAGGGGTTTCAGCGGCTGAAGCAGGGACAGAGATGCCTCTCTCTCTCTCTCTCTCT
This sequence comes from Sceloporus undulatus, assembly GCF_019175285.1. Lineage (NCBI taxonomy): Eukaryota > Metazoa > Chordata > Lepidosauria > Squamata > Phrynosomatidae > Sceloporus > Sceloporus undulatus. The sequence goes on along the minus strand of NC_056525.1, from coordinate 8,339,035 downwards.
CTCTCTCTCTCTCTTTTTTAATAAACCTGTGGGCTTTTGGGTCAGATCTGCCCCTGTCCCAGGCAGAGGATGGGATTGGCATGCTTTTTTCTTTTTCTTTTAAAAGCAACATTAGCTTTCCCTTTGCTTCCCTTGCTGTATCTGCTCAAGAAGACAAATCATTCAGTTGGAGGATGAAACTGTCAAACACTCGATGGTTAAGTGGTCACAGGACCTACAGAGACCTATTGACTTAGAACACTGGGAGGAGTCTTGGAAAGATACAAAAAGATTTACAGTTTGTCAAAACTATAAGGAGAATTATACTAAAATGCTTTTCAGATGGTATATGACGCCTGTAACGATTAACAAAATCTATAAAACTGCAAGTAACGCCTGCTGGAAATGTGGGAAGCAGGAGGGCTCTTTTTTCCACCTTTGGTGGGATTGTAAGATGGCTAGAAAGTTTTGGGGGAGTATACATAGATTAATGCTAAACATTCTCCAGGTAGATATACCATTGGATCCTCGTATTTTTTTGTTAAATATGATTTGTTTACTGGATGACCCGAGGATAAGGGAGATGTCGTTCTTAATTCTTTATATGGTAACATTGGGTCGAATTATCTATGCACAATATTGGAAAAGGAAGGAAATCCCTGAGGAAGATGTTTGGTTAATTAAACTGAGAGAAGCTAAGGAAATGGATATGTTGACAGAGAGCTTGAGGAACAAAGATATGAAGATAGTAAATAAGAGATGGAAATGTCTGGATATATATTGTGGGCTTAAGATACCATAGATATGGCACGGCATTTCAATATATTGATTGTTCTGGATGAAGTTAGATTATAGGCCTTTATTACTCTGAGGGATGCCAACTTGATAACAAACTTGATAACAACAGGATAACAAAAGCTAAGAAATTCAAGTTGGATGTGGTGGAATATAGTATATGTTAAGATTGCTAAGTACCATAATGGGTGTTGGAAGTACTTGAAGAGAATTTTAAACGGTAATGAATAAGTATGTATGTTTAATGTATTCGTGTTTTGTTGTGTAATATGTTTGTATTTGTATTTGTTCGGTATTCATATTTGTATATTGTATATATCATATTTTTGTGTAATAAAAATTTTTTAAAAAAGAAGACAAATCATTCGCATATTTGCTCAAAAAAATTGGTAAAAATGTAACATTGATTGTTTGCAACATTTGTAGCTTCTCCCTCTGCAGAAAGCAAGTGCAAGCCTGGCTCCATCTGCCTCTGGAATATAAACCATGCGCAGGTGCGCTCAAAAAAATTGTTTGAATTTGAAAAGGGGGGGGGGTTGCCTGACATGAGCTCCGTTCATGACCTGATTTTTTCCTCCTGCAAGGGAAGGAATGCCCAGCGACAGAGGGCTTTGGGCAGGGGATGCAGGGAAAAGAGGCTCCTAAAGAATGCCTTCCCTTGCTCCCTTCTTCCCAGGGCTCTTTCCTCCTCCCCCTCCCCTCCGATGAGGGAAGGAAATGCCTTGCCCTTCCAGGCAGGGAAGAGGCGCGGGGGGCAACGGGAATCGCGGTTCCAGCAGCCTCCTCCTCCCGGCTTGGGAGCCAGCCTGGGCTGCATCCCAGGCAGGGAACAGGCGTGGGGCCGCTAGAATCGCGGCGATCGCCGCCGTTCCAACGGCCTCCTCCTCCTCCTCCTGGCTTGAGAGGCAGCCTAGGCTGGCTCCCAAGCCGGGAGGAGGAGGAGAAGGCTGCTGGAACCGCGATTCCCGTTGCCCCCCGCACCTCTTCCCTGCCTGGGATGCAGCCAGGGATGCCTCTCAAGCCGGGAGGAGGAGGAGGAGGCTGCTGGAACCGCGATTCCCGTTGCCCCCCGCGCCTCTTACCTGCCTGGGATGCAGCCAGGGATGCCTCTCAAGCCGGGAGGAGGAGGAGTAGGCTGCTTGGGAACTGCCCCCCCCCCCCGCTTCCCTGGAACCGGCAAGAGGGAAGACCCACCGGAAGTAAAAATTGGAATCTGGGGGTCTTGCGATGGAATTCAGGACTGGGTAGTCACACCAGACCCATTCGCACTGAGACCGAACAGAGCCCCAATCCAGGATATCACCAATCCCCTTATCAGCGCACTGGCCAACATGCTCCAAAAAGAGGAGCCAGTACGCATTCAGTTCGGCAGCTCGCGTATTCATGTGAGTGTGGATTGGGCCATTCGAATGCTGGTATGATGGTATTGTGCGAAATAACGTGAATTCGAACCACCCTGTGCGGAAGACCTCCAGTTCCACACTCATCTGATAAGGGCTAATGTTAGAATCACAGGCCCCCATTTTGTCACGAACAACCTTCACTAGCAACAGTGATAATATCAAAGAAGGAGGGTCAGGGATGAAGCTTTGACAGGTTTATTTCCTCTCTAAAGTTACAATTTTATATATATATATACACACACACACACACTCACCCTCTCTCTCTCTCTGTAAATACACACACATACAGAGAGAGAGAGAGAGAGAGAGAGAGAGAGATAAACATACTGTACCTTTGATGGTTTGAGTGATGTTATTGGTCCCTCCTTCTGTGATATTATCACTGTTGCTAGTGAAGGTTGTACTTTTAGAAACTGGTGGAAAACTCTTCCTCTGAATCGGCCTTTTGGAAGTGCTTAACAACCATGTTTTTGTGAAATTACCCCCCCCCCCTGGGGAAAGAGCAACCATGCTGATTTTTTTATATATGTGGAAAGGTTCAGAACCATCTGAAAATGCTTCTCCCCCTCCCCTCTCCTTGCAAGCCATTTCTTGGGTAGAAAATTATCATCTGCAATGTTCAAACAGCTCTCAGCCAAAGCGTTATTGGCATTTCCAAATTCAGCAACAATAATTACAGGAAGCTTTTTCTTTGCCCAGGAGTCCTGAGCCACTAAATGGAACATTTCTGAGCAGATATCAGTCCATCATCTTCTCCTAGGGAGGGTGGGGATACTCCCGGGCAAAGAAAAAGTTTCCTGACTCCCCATTAAATAGCCATGCCAAGGTTCCCAATGTCTCAAGATGCAGAGGACTCACTCGCTGCCTTACCCTTTCTGAGGGCAGAGTGAAGGTGTGGTTTTGGTTACATTATCCAACTTCAGATCTCCCTTCCCAGCCCCCATGGAGACCGCTGTACCTCTTGCTTAGCATTGGAGAGTTAGGTCAGAAATATGCTGGGTGAATGGTTGGGAATGGTTGGGAATGGGAATGGTTGTGGTGTTGCATAAATGATTTTAAACAGAACACTTTGTGTTTCTAAGGCTGCTTCTCCACTGCAGTTTGACACCATTTTAACTGCCATGGGTCAATGTAATGCACCTCCTCCTCTACAAAGAACCATCCTATGGAATCCCGGGCTTTGTAATGTGTTACTGTACCAGAGCTCTCTGATAGAGAAGGCTACATAGCTCACAAAGCTACAAATCCCAGAATTCCATAGCTTTGAACCATGAGATTGAGGTGGAGCCGGAAGCCTGAAACTAATGTGAGGCAAGATTGTGTTGTACAGTTGATTCATATAAAGGAAAGCTGCAACAGTAGGTTTTATGTAAAGGAGTTATCACGAGTAAAATAATCTACATATAATATCATCAATTATCTGAATCAATTATAATTGATCCAGTGATCTAACAAATAGGATTTAGACCTACATCTGCTTTTCAAGGGTGCAACTTCCTTGCCTTCTACTGTTAAAATAACTCCATAGTACAGTAGGCCTTTGGTATCCACTGGGATTTGGTTCCAGGATTCCCCATGAATACCAAAATCAGTAGATGCTCAATTCCTGTTAAATACAATGGCATAGTAAAATAGTGCCCCTTATATTTACAAAATGACAAAATCCAATTAAATACAATGGTATAGTAAAATGGCCTCCTTTATATTGACAAAATGACAAAATCAAGGTTTGCTTTCGGTGTGTATATATATACAGTGCGTCCTCGCCTTACGCGGGGATCCGTTCCGGATCCCTCCACGTAAGGCAAATTCCACCTATGCTCAAGCCCCATTGTAAACAATGGGGCTCGTGCACGGCGGCGCGGCAGCACGCGGGGCGCAACGGGCGCGCATGCCCTTTCAATTGAATGGGACGTGCCGCCCCTTCCGCCCCGCGTGCCCCCGCGGCTTGAGCACGTATGCTCAAGCCGTGTAAGGCGCACCCGCGTATGACGCGGGCACGCTGTGTGTGTGTGTGTGTGTGTGTGTGTGTGTGTATACAATATTGAATACAATATTGGCCGACTGTACCTAATATATAGGCCGACTATACCTAAGCAGCTGTGTGAAAATTTCTATGCACATGTGACCGTCTAAACCAAAACCCGTGACTCTTGTGACTGGTTGATGCTTGCACAGCTGTCATGTAAAGATTGGAGTGCAAGCTTGTGCCATGCATGTGTGTGATGAAACCCCATAAATGGAATGCAAATGCAATGCTTTTCCAGGAAGATCCCTCACACATTCAGCTGGAAATCATCAAAGGTTGGAGAATGCCTTGTCCATATATCTGTATCCAGTTCTATGGGCCAATTTAGATGACCTTTTATTCAAATGTTCCATCTCACCCATTTATTCACCACCACCACACCATTTAATATTTTTTTAATTTTTATATATATCCTGCCTCTCCCTGCGGATCGAGATAGAAGAACAACACAAATATAAAATTACAAGTACAGTGGACACTTGTAATACGCTGGGACTTGGTTCCAAGATCCCCCGTGTATAACAAAATCTGTGTATGCTCAAGTCCCATTAAATATAATGACATAGCAAAATGGTGTCCCTAATAAAAATGGAAAATCAAGGTAAATTTATACTTTTTGGGAACATTTTCAAACCGTGTATGCTTGAATCCGTGTATAAAAAATCCATGTATAAGAAGGGCCGACTGTAGTTAAAATACATTCTCATTATGCAAAAGACAAAAAACAAACAAAAAAACTTAAAAACACAGTAAAAAACCTGTACATGTGAAATATCATATCCAATTCCTCATTGATGTTTCAAGTGGAGTATCATCTTATGCTGTTAAAGCAGGTCTGGGGGATAGGCTTGCCAGAAGAGATCTGTCTTAATTGCCTTCTTAAAGGCATCTAAGGTGGTAATAAGACGGATCTCCTCCGGCACGCCATTCCACAGTTTGGGAGCCATCACAATGAATGCCTTGTGGGAAGGAGATCTTAATCTAGTCTTTGGACAACCCAATAGATTCTTCCCAGTAGTTCTGAGAGTGCAGGGCGGATTGTGTAGGGAGAGGCGTTCCTTCAACTAACTCGGGCCCAAGCCATGTAGGGCTTTAAAGGTAATGACCTTTAATTCATCACCAGTCTACCTGGCTGGTGATTTGAATGTCTAGGGGAGAGCAATGAGGCAATTGCTTCACCCATCAAATTCAAAATGCAAATTCAGTCAGCCCACAAGGCGAAAAAGGATGCTGTCTACAAATTAGTTTCCACTCTTAATCCAAAGCATGGAAAATGTCACATGAAACTGTTTGTCACCCTTGACTACTCCTGATTCTCCAAGTTGTCCCTTTTCTGTCCCACCCAAAAAAATTGAATTTTGACTTCCTGAAACTTTCAGGACTGGAAATTCATAGTTAAAATAGACTATCAGGGTCTCTTCCCCCACTGATCAGTTTGAAAGTACCCATTTTTCAAAACCAGGAAAAGATTCCTGGCCACATTCAGTTCTGATTTGGTTGTGTGGTTTGGTATTTCTGAAAGTATTTGCACACCCCAGAGGATGTGTGGGGTGGAAAATTAGCCCCCAGACTTGCCACAGATGCCCATTCTTGCTCCAAAGAATCAATCCAAACTAATTTTTGGATTATGCTCTTCACTAACCACATGGCTATGTGGCCTGCATCCATCTTGCATCTGCTTGACAGAATGGAAGAGAGACCATTTTTTTTTTTTTGGCCATTATTAAATTATGAAAGGCTGAAAATAAATGATTCAAGCTTGCTTTTCCCAAAGTGAGCTGGAGGTTTAACACTGATGTTTGGCAGCCTTCAGCTTAATTGGCTTTTCAGGGACATGCTTCCTTTTAATTCTCCGACAGAGCTGTCCATTTCAATATTTCAGCATTTGCATTCAGCAAGTCAACACTCTAGGAGAAAGATAGAGATGTATGTGTTCACTGCTTAATCTAGAGGTCTGAGGTGAAGGAATTAACAGTTATGTGGCCTTTTAAACCTCTGAGAGACAGAATGCTCATTCCCCTTCAATATAATACCAGACGCTAATGGTTGCATCATCTGCTGTGTTGCATGCAAAGCATGGAGCTGTTACCGTTTTGGTTGCCAGGATCTGAGGTTCTGGAAACATTGTCTGCAGATTTTGGGGAATAGTAGACCAAAGAAACAACTGTTCCAATTTCTGGAAGTTCAGGGCTCCAAATTATAACCATAGCCACATGATAAGATTAATCCATTTGCAAATTAGTTAAGCAGAAATTGCTAGAAACAGTAAGCCACTTAGTCCCTGTGATTCTTGGAGGAGAATCAACTTAGAATCATAGAAGCACAGAACTGGAAGAGACCTCAGGGGTCATCCAGTCCAACCCCATTCCATGCAGGAATACACAATCTAAGCATCCCTGTCAGATGGCCATCCAGCCTCTGTTTAAAAACCTCCAAAGAAGGAGATGCCACCACTCTCCAAGGGACTGTGTTCCACTGTGGAACTGCTCTTACTGTCAGGAAGTTCTTCCTAATGTTTAGATCAAATCTCTTTTCCTGTAGCTTGAATGCATTGTTCCATGCCCTAGTCTCTGGAGAAGAAAAAAACCAAGCTTGCTCCATCTACAATATGACACCCTTTCAAATATTTAAACAGGGCTATCATAACACCTCTTAGCCTTTTCTCCTCCAGGCTGAACATACCAACTCCTAAGTCACTCCTTACAGGGCATGGTTTCCAGAACTTTCACCATTTTTGTCACTGTCCTCTGGACATGATCTAGCTTGTCAGCATGGTGTGTTTTTTTTAACTGAGGTGCCCAGAACTGGACATAGTATTCCAGTTAGGATATGACCAAAACAGAATCTGGCACAATTATGCCCCTCGACCTAGACCCTATAATCCTATTGATACAACCTTGAATTTGGCTTCACTTTGTTTTTTGCCTAAGGTGCCATGGGCTTCAACATAATAAAAATTTTCATGGTTGATAAGGAATTCTGGCAGAATCTAGCAAAGCTAGCAAATGAAGGTTACATCCTAAGCTATCAAGTAAAGATTACATCCAATTTATCTTCTTTGGAATGAGGAGTACAAGGGCTTTCTGATGCAACAGTGTTGTTCACTCAGATGACCAGTCTAATACCTGGCCTGAGAGATAACCAAAATGTAAGTCTGAAATGCACAGCTTGGTGCAAAGTTACCTCAGCTAATACACCATGTTTAAGGGGCTTCAGAAACTTTCTGAAAACTATATTAGTGTGTATGAGCTACTGGGTCGGACCTGTCATTCTGTACAACAGCCTGCTATAATGTGAGACAGGAATACATTTCTTTCAATAAAGCAAAATCGTTAAGTGATCTTGGCCAGGATCTTGGCATCCTGAGTGTATTAAATGTGGCGGAGGGCAAAATTCCCTGGCGCTTCCCCCAAAACTCACACACAGAGACAGACAGACATGGTTCAATTAAAACTGAGATCAGTTTCATTTGAAACTGTGTTGGAAATGTGGTCAGTGTGAGGGAACCTTCTGTCATATTTGGTGGATGTGTTCCAAAACAAAGACGTATAGGATAGAAATCTATATAACAACACAGACAATTTTCTAAATGAAAAACAAGATAGAGCCAGAGCTCTTTCTCCTTAATATTGTATGTTAGAAGGAAGAGAAGAGAGAAAACATTGAAAGTGTACGTTTTATTAGTAATAGCTGCAAGAATGGCAATTGCACAAAAATGTTAAGATCCTGAGATGATGATGATGATGATGATGATGATGATGATGATGATGATTTTTTTCTAGCCTGCCCACCACTATTTTACAACAGTAAAATACATCAAGTTATAATAGAGTTTAAAAAAATCAAACCCTAGACTTACCCCCCCCCCCCGCATTCCCAGTACCTGTACTAAAACAGAATTAAACAGTAATAGTATAAAAACATTAAACAAAAAACAGGTAGAAAAATAGGAGGGGAAGAATAGACAAATGAGGGGACGATATCTCTGTATCTGGAGAGGGTAACTAAGTTGGAAAGGCCTGCCGGAAAAGATCCGACTTGAGTGCTTTCTTGAAAGCTGTCAGAGTGGGAATGTGACAGATCTCCTCCGGCAGGTCGTTCCATAGTTTAGGAGCAGTAATAGAAAGGGCCCTCTGGGAGACAGATGTTAGCCTAGATCTTTTTGGCTGTAGTGGATTTCTTCCAGAGGACCTTAGTGTGCGGGACAGACAATAAGGAAGAAGGCGTTCCCTCAAGTACTCTGGGCCCAAGCCATGTAGGGCTTTAAAGGTAATCACCAACACCTTGTACTTTGCCCGGAAACTAATAGGCAGCCAGTGCAGGGACTTCAAGACTAGTGTTATATGGTCATTCCTAGAAGTTTCCGTAATCAATCTGGCTGCCATATTTTGTACCAACTGAAGTTTCCGAATTTGGCACAAGGGTAGCCCCAAGTAGAGCGCATTACAGAAGTCCAATTGAGAGGTTACCAATGCATGTACTGTTTCTAGGTCCCTCGGCTCCAGGAAGGGGCGCAGTTGGCGTATCAGACGAAGCTGATAACAGGCGCTCTTTACTGCCGCATTCACCTGAGCTGTCAGTTGGAGTGATGAGTCAAGGAGCACCCCCAAGCTGCAAACAGAATCCTTCAGCGGAAGTGTGACCCCATCAAGAACAGGCTGACATAATTCCATTCCTGGATTCGGGGTTCCTATAGCAAGTACCTCCGTCTTACCTGGATTCAGCTTGGTAGATACCTTCCATTGATGAATGGCTTATAAAAACATTAGGTGTGGTGGAAATGTGTAGATTGACTATCTTAGGACTTTATCACATGGGGAAAAACACACAAAGGCAATTAAGATTTTCACAGAATGTTGTGATTAAAGAACCATCATCCTGGTAATAACTAAGCAATAAACAGCAACAAATCATTCGTGGGAAAATCCCATGAATGCTTTGTTGCTGTTTGTTGTCTGGTTATTCCCAGGTTAATGGCTCTTTAATCACGTGTGTGAAAAATTTAATCACGATTGTGCGATTTTCATGGGATAATTGCTGTTTAAACCCCTGATTTCCCACAGAATTTCCTCATGTGATAAAGTAGTTAATTAATGAAAAGCCAATTGGAAAATGGGAGGGAGACTGGGAACCACTGTTAAATTATTGTAAGAAGAAGTGGCCTAATTAAGTGTTTTGTAAATTCAGTAATAAAAGAGATGTGTTTAACATTATAAAGAGCCCTGGTGGCGCAGTGGTTAAATGCCTGTACTGCAGCCACTCCCTCACAAACCATAAGGTTGCGAGTTCAATACCAGTGAAAGGGCTCAAGCTCAACTCAGGCTTGCACCCTTCTGAGGAGGTTGCTAAAATGAGTACCCAGATTGTTGGGGGCAATTAGCTTACACTTTGTAAACTGCTTAGGGAGTGCTTAAGTGCACTGATAAGCAGTATAGAAATGTACTTACTATTTCTATTGCTAACACTGGATATTAGTAAGAAAATTATGCAAATAAGAAAATTTTAAAGACGTTTAAAGCAGGGAAGTGGAAGATAGGTAGGGAAAAAATGAAAGTCAAGCCTAAATATTTATTTTTCAAATGGATAATTGTATAAGCAAGAACAGAATTCATATGAATGTAAGAAGATAATTATCTTTAAGTAGTGAATTGGAATAATTATGATTATGGAAAGTGAAGAAAATATTTAAAAAAGTGGTTATCATCAAGATGACACAACTTTGTATTTTTCAAGAAATAGGGGGAGGGGGAAATAATGATGATGTGAAATGATGTTAAAGTGGTTTTTAAAATTAAGAAGAAGTTGAAGAAGGAGGAGAAGAAAGAAAGAAAGAAGTTTGGGGGGGATCAACAAACGTTCTGCCTTCAATACAAAACAAAAGACAAACAACACTGCTTTATATGGATTTATTTATTTATAGCCAATTTGGAGTCTGTTGCATTCCTGGTAATGTCATTCAAGAGTTCAATTGGGAGCCCAATCCCTTTCCTTGATTCCCCCATAAATTCCCTCACAGTGTCAGGATCTGCATCATATTCTTTAAAAGGTCCAGGAGAAGCCTGGGTCAGGTAAGGGATGAGGACTGTCTGGGAACAGACCTATGCAATAAAATCCGTCCCTGTGCCCTTACATCCCGCTCCTAGCGCAGGAATAAAAGCCAGCGTGCTAATCTCCATAAACATTCTCTCTCTCTCTCTCTCTCTGTTTTCATCTTCTTCCTGTTCCCAACACTATAATTTGGCATCACCGACAGTATCACTTTATCAGTTTAATATGTTTGTTTACTGCAGAAGCAGATTGTCCAGGTGTCACAGTCAAGTAAAGAATGATGTAAAGAAAGACGTGCAAAATCTTCCCTTTCCATTTCAATACAATAACATAGCCCCGATTACCAGAAGAACACATATACAAAGCCTTCTGAATAACACCTCATTTATTTTAATTGACTCATTTCACTGCTGCAGCTTCCAACAAAAAAAAAAAGGGGGGGTTCAAAGAGTATAAGGAAAGAAAAGAGGAAGAGGATGTTCAGCCTGGCTAAGTACTTTATGGGATTATGGGTTGGAAATGTTTTGTCTTCTAAGGCAAAGATGGGGGCAGTTGGACTTGGTTTCCTGGAGAAGGACAAAATGGCTCCCTGAAAAAACCTGCAGAGCATTGGGGGCTCATGGCTCCCACATGAGTGGGGCAGGTATATGCTTGGGGCAGGGAATAACTCTGGAATTAAATTTGAATTTTAAAGGAGCTGTCCAACATGGGGATAGGTTTCAGCACATTGGACAGCTCCTGTAGTGTTGGACTAAAGCCACCAGCTACCATTGTGTCAAAGTGGATAGGAAGGACTATCATTATACTAGAAAAAGTTCATAGAGATTGCCCTGATATCAGATCAGCATACTTGTTCATCAGATCCGTTGCTGTTTAGTCTGATAAGTCCTTGTTCTCCAGGTTTTCAGAAATGGAAATGCTTCATTATCCCAGCTGATAACCTCATGTGAATTGGAAAGTTCTTTTTAAAGAAGGCTTATCCTGCCCTTCAAGGAGGGGGCCTGTTGCAATGAGCCTCCTCCAGCAGGCTGCTCAGAGCTGGCGTTCTCTGAAGTTGCATGATGGCAGTGCTGTTGCAATCTGACACCAGATCTCAGGAGGAAGTCTCATGGGACCAGAAAGCCTCCAAAATTTTGTCCGAGAACCTGCAAGCATATACATGCCCATGCATCTGGTAGCTGGGTGTAGGGATGCCAAGCTGAGTTAGTCCCCTCTAATTAATTTCTTAAAGTTAAGGAGATTTGTAGTGTTGTTGTTGTGCTAGCCAAAATGTCAGGGTCCCAAGAGGGCACCCACAATCAATATTTAATGGAGGGGTTTATTATCTCAATTGCTGCAGCTGAGAGGGCTTGACCAACTCAAGGCAGGGATCAAACCTTTGCATACCGTATACCAATTTTATAAGCTGGGCAAAACTTGTGTAAAGAGGCAGGGTTTTCAAAAAACATTTGCACAAGCAGGTAAGGGAAATGGGGCTGAAAAGTACATAGCTGGCTCAAGGTTACCCAGGGAGCGTATGACAGAGAGTTTATTCGTATTTTTATTTTAGAACATTTTAAAGCTACTTTTGATATTAAACTAATATCTCAACAATTTACCATAAGAACAGAGACAATAAAGCCAGTTCCAAAACATTATGGAAAAAGGATAAAACAACAAAAGAATTAAACTCAGGGGTAAGTAGTGTTGGGAGCCAGGAAACTAAGAATATGGCTGGCCAAACAAAAAATCTTTGGTTGATAATGGAAACACCCAGACTTGGAAACCTTCCTGATGCCAATGCCTTCACATTGTTTCCAACTTATGCATCCCTATCATGGGTTTTCTTGGCAAGATTTATTCAGAGGAGGTTTGTCATTGTTTTCCACGGAGGCTGAGACCATGTGACTTGCCCAAGGTCACCCAGTGGGTTTCATGTCTGAGTGGTGAATCAAACCCTGGTCTCCAGAGTCATAGACCAACACTCAAACAAAGGTTCTGTGTCAAACTAAAATCACCATAATTCCCAGTTACATGTTCAGTGGCCATACCTATGCAAAAAAAGGAACATTTCTAAGCTTGAGACAAGGTTCTTCTCTGCACTGCAGCTCAATGAGCCTCCATCCTACTTCCAAGGAAGCCAGTCTTGTCTGGTTTTGAAAACTAAGCAGGGTAGGGGTCTAGTTATTAGTAGGATGGGAAAGAATCCATACCTTCCAACTGTGCTGACTAGGCAGTGACAGCCCTTGTTCATCTGCTTTCTCAGCTGGTACCTTTCTCTATGGCTGTATCTACACTGCAGAATTGATACAGTTTGACACTACTTTAACGCTCATGGCTCAGTGCTATGGAATTCTGGGATTTATCATTTTATCAAATGATTATCCTTCTCTGTTAAAAACCACAACAAACTACAAATCCCAGGATTCCATAGAATGGAACCAGGAGAATTAAAGTGGTGTCAAACTGCATTAATGCTGTAGTTTTTTGTGACAGCTCTTGAGGTATTTAAAGAGTCCAAGAGTCCACCATCTTTGAGAAAGTCTGGACCTAAACTGTTTATGGTCTGATAGGTTATAGGAATTAGGTACAGGCACCTCATGATTCTTGTCTGGATAATAAAGGTGCAATGAAATTGCATTCGGAAAGTAATATAATGTGTAAGAGCTAAGATACGTCATAGGTCCATTGAGCAAGGGTTTGTGGTTAAATTCAAAAGTTCCTTTTTGTAGGGCATCAATGAAGCATTTTGATAGCTATTTTTCACATTTTCGGCCATTCTCGTATCAGTCCTAAACAATCCCGCCACACATAAAAATGAAATAAAAAGTAACAGTGCAAAAACCAATTTCACAAGTTACTTTCTGAACTGAAGTGACTGATAGCCATGGTTTATTTTTGAAACACCGTAAGAAGTAATGGGAAGTTATTACTTTAAAAAAAAATCATGCCATGCTCTATATTTTATAAATATGGGAAGTACTGCAATTGGTTTTGAATCGACTTAAATAAGCTAAAATCTACTCCAGCAGACTTTGAGATAAGAATCTTTATAAGCAGCCTTGCATTTAATCTTGTATCAGGGACAAATTGTCTTAGGGTAAAAAGGAAAAAGTTTGTTCCTGGTTTTTACATCATAGTACATTCATGCAGTGGGTACCAGGAGTTCAAATAGGAGCGGGGATTCAGGACATGTTTCCAAGAACACAGGAAGAAAAATACAGTTTGTTGAATTGCTTAGAAGTGTAACAGAAACACTTATTTGCCAACAATCATTGCAACAGTTTAAAAAGTATAGTGGGAGGAGGAAGGCCCACATATATCTTCATTGGAGGCAAGAAGATGAGAAGTACTGTACTAAGAAAAATCAATAACTTCTTGAAAGGAGAAGCTGCTAAAGCTGACCTGTAATAGAATGATACTCCAGTAATAAAACTTGACATTGAATTAACAACTTGGTTGTTGTTTAATTGCTTTCAAGTCTGTTTTGACTTATGCACCCCTACGAACAAGAGCCCTTCAAGACACCCTGTTATTAACTGACCTGCTCAGGTCTTGCAAACTCAGGGCCACAACTGCCCAAATTGAGTCTATCTCCCTCTAATGTGTTTTTTTTCTTTTGCTATTACCTCCAGCTTTTTCTAGCATTGCCATCTTTTCCAGTTGTTCAGAAGTGTATTGTTGATTAGATGAGTTTAGAAATCAGATTGGTTATTAAAACTGCTGTTGTACTTTGGCCACATCATCCATCTGCCTTGGTCCAGGCCTCGGAGGTTGAGAGGAACTGCTGGACCTCTTACCCTTTCCCGTCACCACTCCCTTCTCCTTCTGTGTCATGTCTTTTTAGATTGTAAGCCTGAGGGCAGGGAACCGTCTAACTAAAAAGATTGCATGTACAGCGCTGTGTAAATTTACAGTGCTTCATAAATAAAGGTTAATAATAATAATAATAATAATAATAATAATAATAATCAGAAGGCATGACTCATTCAAAAAGACAACAATGCTAGGAAAGGTGGAGGCTAGCAGAAAGAGAGGAAGACCACACCAGATGGATAGATTCAATCAAGGAGGACACATGACTGAATTTGCAGGACCTAAGCAGAGTAGTGGAGAACAGGGGGTCTTGGAGATGTCTCCTCCACAGGGTCGCCATGAGTTGAGGTTGACCCAAGGGCAGTTAACAATAACTAATTAAATTAACTTAGAGGTGGGATGGCTTGTGGCATGACGATCCAGATACTCCTTAGGCTGGCTGGATGGCTGGCTTTCTAAATTGTTGGGTCTTTTTTCTATCTCATCAAAAATATGTCTCCAAACAGACAGTCCCCAGAAACCCCCAAGGGGTATGTTGTCCATTGTAAACCTATTGCTGAAGTCAGACATTTGAGGGACCTGAAACAAACCTTTTAATAATCTAAAATAGCCATTTGGGCAAGGGACTGTCTTGCTGTGGCCCTAATATAAGTGATCACAGGAAATCTGAGGACTCATTCTTCCTAATTCTAGTCCATATGGTAAAAGTGCCCAATGATCAGCCTCAAAGGACCTTTGGTTTTCTGCATGCCAATGGGTTTGGATTTTGGAGAAGATCCTGGCTGGTATCCTCTTGGTGACATGATGCAACAGCTTAAATAGCCAATAGTATACTAGGCTGCATCAATAAATGTGTAATGTCTAAACTAAGGGAAGTAATAGTGCTACTCTATTCTTCTTTGGTCAGTCCTCATCTGGAATACTATGTACAGTTCTGGGCACCACAATTCAAGAGGGATACTGACAAGATGGAGCATGTCCAGAGGAGGATGACTAAGATGGAGAAAGATCTGGAAACCATGCCCTATGAGAAGCAGCTTAGGGAGCTGGGTATGTTTAGCCCGGGGAAGAGAAGGTTAAGAGGTGACATGATAGCCACGTGTAAATATTTGCAGGGGTGTTATACTGAGGATGGAGTGAGTTTGTTTTCTGATGCTGTAGAGACTAGGGCACAGAGCAATGAATTCAAACTACAGGAAAAGAGATTCTACCTCAACATTAGGAAGAATTTCCTGATGGCAAGAGCTGTTCAACAGGAGAATACGCTTCCTTGGAGGATGGTGAAATCTTCTTTGGATGTTTTTAAGTGAAGGTTGGATGGACATCTGTCAGGAGTGCTTTGACCATGTCTTCCTGCACAGCAGGATGGCGCTGGACTGGAAGATTGTTGAGGTCTCTTCCAACTCTATGATTCTATTACACCAGCTCTGCCATTTTGCCAAGCTGGTTATGTTTCTCACATAACACCACTAGCATCAATTAGGACTGTGATTCCTAACTGCCACTGTAGAACTGTTCCCTACAAAGAACTGTCTCAGTGTGGATTCCTGTACTTTCCTATGGGCATTTGAAATAAAGCACTGTTTTTCAGGGGCCATACGGTGTGTTTCTTTTCAGTACACTTTATCAGCTCAGATGCTGTGTGTAAAGCCAACAATCAATCATAGCAGACAGGGAGATTAAGAGCCTGCCAGGAATTCATTTCATCAGCCTCGCTTACTGCAAGTTCATAATTCATCTATTAAAAAAAAAACATAAAGACTAAGCGATGCTATAGAAAACCTGGGCAGCAGAGAGAGAAAGAATTGATAAGGAATGTGCCATTGCAATGGGATGGGTAATTTCTGGTCCTGGAAATGCACATGGCTCACAACTTAAGAAGGACTTAAGAAGGAGGGAAAGACCGAATTAAAAGGAAGGAGGGAAGGAAGGGGGTGAAATGGAAGCAAGGGGATGCAGAGAAATAGCAGGAGAAAAGGGGGTGGCCTAAAATCAGCGAGACAGTGACAGTGCCAACTTTTGGGTCTGATCCTTCTGACTGTGGCCTGTTACAGACAGCCAAAATAAAGCTGCTTCGAGTCACAGTGGAGATATGGTGTTTCAATGATGCATGCGTCCTAAGAGTCCAGAAGCCACACCAAAGCCATGCTCCAGTCCTTAGGGCTAGAGCATGGCTTTGGTGTGAGTTCTGGACTCTTAGGACGCATGCATCATTGAAACACCATATCTCCACTGTGACTCGAAGCAGCTAGATCATTGACTTATGACAACCCTAAGGTGAAGCTATCACAGGTTTTTCTGGGGCTGAGAGTGTGTGACTTGCCCAAGCTGATACTGATACCTGTGGCTGAGCAGGGAATCAAAACCTTGTTTCCAGAGTTGTAGACCAATGCTCAAATCACTATGCCTGTGGTCTCCCTGATTGACTCTATCCGTCTGACATGTGATCTTCCTCTCTTTCTAATGCCTTCTACCTTCCCTAGCTTTATTGTCATTTCTAGTGAGTCATGTCTTCTCGTGATGTGGCCAAAGTATGACAGCCTCAGTTTCATTATCTTGACTTCTAGGAAGAGTTCAGGTTTGATCTGTTTAAGGACTCATTTGATGGTCTTCTTGGCCATTCATGGTATCCTCAGCACCACATCTTAACTCAGTTGATTTTCTTTCTGTCAGCTTTCTTCACTGTCCAGGTCTTGCATCTGTACATGGTGATGGGGGATAAAATGGCTCCGCTGATTCTGACTTGAGTGCTCAGTTGTATGTCTTTACACTTTAGGATCTTGTCTAGTTCTTTCATAGCTGTCCTTCACATTCCTGGTCTTCTTATTTCTTGACTGCATTCTCTGTTCTGATCAATGCATGATCCAAGATACAGAAAATCTGTAACTATTTTGATTTCCTCATTATCTAGGTTGAATGTATGTAGCTCCTCCATGATCATTATTTTTTTCTTTATGCACAGCAGTAATCTTGCCTTGCATTTTCTTCCTTGACCTTCCTTAATAATTGTCCCAAGTCCATAATGTTTTCCTCTAGCAGTATGGTGTCATCCACATATTTTAGATTGTTGGTGTTCCTTCTATCTTCACTCCACCATCATTTGTTTCCAAACCTGTTCATTGTATATTTTCTGCATACATATTGAGCAAGTACAGAGATAAAATGCAGCCTTGCCTGACCCCTTTGCCAACTACCAACATATAATATCTCTGTCTTTTAAATATTTCTTTTGGAGTCATACCTGGTACATGTACCACACTGAATATTTAACAGGATGAAGCCAGAATGGTGGGTGAACAGGCCTTTTGGCCTGTCGAAACAAGGCCTTTGTCACATCACAGGTGTGAGAGGGAGCTGGACACATTGTCACTGAGCACATATCAGTGTCATAGAATCACTGGAGTGTGTCCAAAGGAGGGCGACTAAAATGGTGAAAGGTCTGGAAACCATGCCCTATGAGGAACGCCTTAGGGAGCTGGGGATGTTTAGCCTGGGGAAGAGAAGATTAAGAGGTGATATGATAGGCCTGTTCAAATATTTGAAGGGATGTCATATTGAGGAGGGAGCAAGCTTGTTATCTGCTGCTCCAGAGACTAGGACCCGAAGCAATGGATGCAAACTGCAGGAAAAGAGATTCCACCTCAACATTAGGAGGAACTTCCTGACAGTAAGGGCTGTTCGACAGTGGAACACACTCCCCCGGAGTGTAGTGGAGTCTCCTTCCTTGGAGGTCTTCAAGCAGAGGCTGGATGGCCATCTGTCGGGGATGCTTCGATTGTGATTTCCTGCATGGCAGGGGGTTGGACTGGATGGCCCCTGTGGTCTCTTCCAACTCTATGATTCTATGATTCCATGATCCAAGAACATGCAACTGTTTATAAAATGCTTACACTTGTAGAACTCTGCTCACACAGCCATGAACTAAATATATGTGCAGGGGAACATATTCATGCATTTGACACCAACAGGATTCTAGGCAGTGATTCAGGCCAGTCAATGCTAACATCCTTAGAGTTTGGGTGTGTTAAGTGGTATCGCTTCAAAATTTTGATTTCTGGAGTCTTTGGGAGGCTTTTTTATTGTTGTTGTTTTAAGTGATTTTTAAAAGAACAATAAATTAAAACAAACATGTTAGTACCACATTACTAATATTATTAAGGGATGCAACAAGTAGCAAACAGCAGAATACCTTATTATAAAGTAACCCCCACATTAATATATTAACATTTCAATAAACTTTCCAAGTTTGGCTCCCAAGCAGAGGGCCATATAGAAAAGTATCTTGGAAAGTGATCTTACTATGCAGGAAGAGATGTGTAAGAAGATACTTCTACAGAACCTCTGAAGAGGTATTAATGCATATGAATTTGACTTTAAGTGTGTGCACTTTCTCCACCAAAGAAATAATGAGCTGCACAGGTAGGTGAATAAAGGTTTTTCAGAGTCTTAAACACATTATACAAAGCTTTGTGGAAAAGTATACGTAATAGCAGCCAGTCCAAATTCACAGAAAGTACTAGTCTGGACTTGAGAGCTTTTCAAAATCCATAGAACCCTCTCCAACTGGTAATACTCTAGGCTTCTTCTCTCAGTGTTCTGTACTGTCTGATCTCCAGAGGTCGACAGAGCATCTTTTTTATACATGCAGTGCTCAGTTGTTCAGAGGTGCCTTGCCGATACTGCATAGCTGCATATCGACTCTGAACAAAGAGAGAGATTTGGCAGGCATCCTAGCAACGGCTGTGCGGGTGGCTGATAATGAATTATCCACCACCATCTCCCTATCCTTTTACTCTGCTCCCCCTGCAGTGCCCACTCTTTTTCAGTAATTACACATTTGTCATCCATTTTTGATTAAATCTCTGCTTGGCCAAGTTTCAGAGCAGAACATTGTGGGGTCAGCACAAACATTGCATGATGATCCATCACATGCTGGAAGATCGCTAGGCAAAGATGAGACAATCAGCGCAAGGCATTATCCCACCAAAACCACCTCTTAAATCACCTCTTGCTCTTATGATTGTATTGGGCGGGGGGGGGGGGTTCACTGTTAATAGTTTGATCAGGTTTGCTAGAAAGAGTTTAGAGATGTCACTGTGCTCTACTGCACAGAGAAAGGGTGTGCAGACTTTGATCCATAGGCTGAATGTGACCCATGAGGCTTCTTTTCCTCTCAGGATGTAAATCTACCTTAATATAATTCGTGTCGGCAAGAGTGAATAATTTACTCCACCTGATATGAATACCCCCCTGATATGAATGACTTGCCCTGCCTGTGCATGATCCCTGCCTTGTTTGTTGATGCTATTGTTACTGTATGATGTTGTATATTTCTATGCTTTTAGCTGCTTTTAATTGCATTTTTATGTAAACACTTTGTGCTTTTTTAGTCTGTAACCCTCTTCGATCCACCCCGCTCCATCCAGGAAGGTGGGGAAAATACAATAACTTATTATTATTATTATTATTATTATTATTATTATCTCAGCTGCCTTGTGCCATTTTGAAAGGCTATGGCAGCCATCTTTAAATACATGAAGGGCTGTCATTAGGAGATGGAGTGAACTTGTTGCCTCCTGCTCTGGAGTTAGCATGAGAACCAATGGACTCAAATTACAAGCACAGAACACCTAAAACATTGGGAAGAACTTCCTTACTGTAAGAACGGTTCAGTAGTGGTAGATGCCTTGGAGAGAGTCCTTTGGAGTCTTCAAACAGAAGTTGGATGGCATCTTTCAGGAGTGCTTTAACCGTCCCTTCCTGCATGGCATGGGGTTGGATGGAGATGGCCCTTGTAGCCCCAAGAGTCTATGATTCTATGATGTTTATCACACTAACTCTTAACGTGCTACTATTCCCCTTTGAACTGCTCTAGCTGCCCTGTTGCATTCTGGGATTTGCATTTTAAGGAAGAGTATTAGAATTCTCAGTATTCTAAATACCCCTCCTTAAAACTGCCAACTACCAGAATGCACACAGGAGGGCGCTAGAGCAGTCAAAGTGGAATAGTCGCACTTAGAGTTAGTGTGATAACATCTATGACTATTGGAGTTCTGGACTTATTCTACCTTTTAAAAAAACTATGGTGTTTTCACATAAAACTTTTTTTCTGCACATGCATGTCCTTTTCTACAAAAAAAATGCTTCATATAGAAAGCACAATTTGGTCTGCTGAAAAGATATTCCTGAGTAATAACATGTCACATGCAATTTTTGCACAGAGTAGTCCCGAACGTGAACCACATCATTGCACCCAGGATTCCCCTTTTCAGGTTTCCCATGTTCAGAAATAGCTGTTCTTTTAATCGTGATTTGGATATTTCTGAATAATCTTTCCATCTCTAGCCCACACAGCACACCTACACCACTATGCTGCCCTCCTGGCCAGCCACAATGGAGGTATGTATTTGTTTGTTTATTATGAACGAGAGAGAATGTGAAGGGGCCTGCCCATTGTATTTTGATTCTGCCCATTCTACCGCATCTCCTGTCTCTGGCAATGTTGACCATCAAGCTCAAAAACGATTCTACCCCCCGTAGAGAGATCTTCCACTTTTCCTCTGCCTGTAGTGTGTCACTATAGGGAAGATCAGTGTGCCTTAGCACATATCAAATGACATGCATAATCTTCTAGATTCTTGCCATTTCTTTTCCAAAAATTTTGCTTCATTCTAAAAGTACATGAGCTCACAGAAGAACATTTGGTGTCATAACTCACCCCATAGAAAGTGACAATCCCCACAGAAAAGCTTCTGGCTCCAGATGATGTCCCTACTTAAGCTGAGCAGCTGATGGTTGATACAGATGATGGGGCTTCCGTAGAGTAGACCCTCCCACCTTGTCCAGAGAGACACACCCATCACTTGTGGAACACAGTATATCAGAAATAAGCAACAGCACCAAGGAACCAACCTCTTAAGTAAGAGATGCTAAAGAATTAAGCACCTGGAATTCCAGGTCAGGTACCTATACACTCCACAGCAGTTGCTGGGAGTTTTTGTTATTCACAAACTATTTGTTCTCTCTGGCTTTCATGCACTCCTGTGCGCCTGGAGTTTTTGAATCTTGACCTTGGACTGGGTTACACTATATGTCTCCGTCTTTCCCTTGTGGCATCATTATTATTACTGCTGGATTCTGGAGCAGTACAATATCTCCCTTCAGCCTCTGCAAATTTCTTTGATTTCTGTGCATGACCTTGGGTTGGCTTGTCTCACTTATAATGGCTTCTCCCACTATAACCTGCCTTTCCTGATACATGCTCCTTATAGAACACGGGCATTGAGTGTTTTTTTTTCTTTTTCACCCAAAAAGTTGTGGGCTCCTTCTAGTGAATGATCTGGAGTTGATCATTTGAAAATATGCAGAGTGAGTTTAAAGCAATACTTGCCCAGATGTCTTCTTTGTGTGAACTGGATGGTTTATATGCGTTTGCAAAATTTCCATGATGGAAAGAAACCACTTTCAACTGCTACTATTTCATGAATCTTGAAAGGCACGTTATACACCATCCACATGCAGAGACTGGTGTTCTTCCAAATGGCACTCCATATAATCATCACCAAGTGGTGGTGGCCCTGACCACCGCCCATGCACAGGTGTGTGTGCCCAGCTGCCTTTATGTACAAAGTAATCCCAACTTCAACGTTTACTTCCATATAAAAAAGCTTTCCTTCTCTCTCTCTCTTATTTTTTTTTTCATTCTTTAAGACCAACCTGTAACCAACATTTCCCTTTAAACAAACATCCAAATGGTAGGCAACATTGTAGAAAAGATTATTATGAATTTTTTGTATTTTAACTCTCGCCAGTGAGTTGTGGATTTTATAGAAAATGCCTTATTTCATTAGCGCTAGCTGGTGTGGAACATGGAAGCTGCAGGATGTGAGCAGCCCAGTTTTCCATCCAGTTGTTTATGTCAATTATATCACCTCTTTCAGGATCTCAGTTCAGAGAGTGCTTCTGGCAATTCCCCAGTTCAGCATCTGGACAGCTGCCTACTTGATGATCACAACAGAGAATGAAAGAAGGACATCTGCTTCTATCAGTGGTTTCGTGGTGATGATGGCGAAGGAAGATATCAAAATGCAGAACATCTATTTGAAGTTCAACTTCTTGTAATGCCTGAGCCATATGGAAATGTTACATGGCAGATAAAATGCAGCCTTCTGCTCAAAATGAGGTAGGATGTCAAATGTCTCCAATGTTTTGTTTCAATTCCAATTTCCTTAAGATCTCTCCTCTCTCTCTGGATTTTATGTAGAAATGGAAAAACATCAACATGATCAAAACTTGATCACACAGAGTATGTTTCTGAAGGTGAAGTATAATTAAATTTCCTTTAATTATTGTGGGGTCATAACTGCTGTCTCTTGCTTTGAATAATGATGTTTCCTAACTGCTTCTCTATTTAATGCTGGGGGGGGGGGGGGGCTGTTTTTTAAAAAAGTTGTCATGTATGTGAAGAATCCAATGCCAGTGATCTCATGCAAAGATCCCAAGTAAGCAAAGGAGTGATGGCAAATGGATTAGTATAATAAATAATAAATAAAAATGTGAACCCTAAACTTTCCAATACATTGTTAACGTCATTGTTTCTGTTGTTCTTGCCCCTACTCTGGTGCCATTAGATCAGTAACACTTTGCATGCAGAAGGGTCCATTACAATTTTTGTACCCAGTGACTTCCTAGCAAAACCTACCATCGGCAATGTCCTTGATGCGCATTGTTCCTGCAGAAAACCTCACTTCAACATGCCCGTAGCAACATTTCCAGTAATCTGTTGCCTTGGCTCCAAGCGCACACATTCTCCCCTACACACACACACACACACTGAAGACGCCCCAAACAATGAGACTATTAGTCCTATTGAGGTTTGTCATATGGGGTTTGCCATTGCCCATCCCCGGAAGCTCGAGACATATAACTTGCCCAGGGTCACCAACATAGAATAGACGGGTTGGCTTACTGGAGAGGGAGAGGGATTTGTAGCTTTTAAAAAAAATCCTGGGATTTGTAGCTTTACAAAGGTCTTTAGCCTTCACTGCCCTACAGAAACTACATTCCTAGGATTCCAGAGGACGATAGAGTTTTCAAAGGCACCAAACTGCATTATTTCCTGGAATATGTAGTTTTACAGAGCATTTTCGAAAAATAAACAGAGAGATTCAACGTGTTATGTCAAATTAGAAGGACCTGGGAAGATATGCAGCTCTGACCCCTCCATTGCCTTCCCTGAGGCTGAGAAAGTGTGACCTTACCCAAGACATTCCATGGTGCAGAGGTTTTGAACCCTGGTCTTACCTTTACTCATTCCAACGCACCCACTAGAGACTAAGGTGTCGACATCCTGCCATGAACTGACTGGGTGACCTGGGCATGTCACATGCTCTCTCGCCTCAGAGGATGGCCATGGCCAAAACATCTCTAAAGAAACTTGTAGGTCACAATCTAAATAAGCCTGCATTTGTACTGCCAGACATCATGTAGTTTGACACCATGACATGGCTCAGTATTTTGGAATCCTGGGATGTGTTGCTTGTTGTGGCACCAGAGCTCTCTGACAAAGAAGGTTAAATCCACACAAACTACAATCCTAGAATTCCATAGCACTGACCATGTCAGTTAAAGCAGTGTCAAACTGCATTATTGCTGCAGTTTAGATGCAACCAAAGACATGACCCACAAGGAAGGGAGGTTTACAGTGGGGGGGAGATGTTAAGATCAGCAGATGCTTTTTTTTCTCTTAGAGAGCTCACCAAGCAATTGGAAAGTAAGAAGGACCTCTTACCAGCTGCTGGCATATATTATTATCTTATTATTTATTATATTATTATTATTATTATTATTATTATTCTCGTCTAACCCTGCAAGGTCAACCATCTCAGAGAAGGAAACTCTAATAAAACCTACGACCTGAGGACCTCGCTGCCACTGTCCATGCTTGTCAAGGCCTCAGCAGACGAACCTCTGGTTTAAAGGTTGAGGCCAGTTCTGTGCACTCTGAGCTCCACCAGAAAAACCCATTGCACAGGCTCGAAGGACACATCCAATCTCCGGAAAAGCCCTGTAGCGATAGGCGAGGGACAAAACGGCAGGTGTAAAGATGCACTGGAAGCCGCAGACCCAACCCTGCATGCAGGCAGTTCAGGACTTTGGTCGCTCGAGACTGACCGGGGATGATAGTCTTGTTCGGCAGCATCCTGAATGACCAAGCAGCCTTTTTTAAGGCGAGCACTGTTTGCTCCATATGGAGAGGGGCCTAAAAAAGGTGGCCTAAAGAAAGCTCATCCCCAACAACCCGGTTGGCTAGCCACGGCCAACGGGAATCTTCTGATGCGGTCAAACAAAGACAAAGAGACAAAGGCACACACCAGCCTCCAAAGGTGCAAACAGACTAACGCTTGCATGCTGGAACATCAGAACCATGCAAGATTCTGCAGACAGTGGACGTCCTGAGCGTCGTTCTGCTCTAATAGCCCATGAACTGTCACGACTTAACATCGACATTGCTGCTCTTAGTGAAGTACATCTCCATGAGAAAGGCAGCCTTAAAGAACACGGTGCCGTATTATTATTATTATTATTATTATTATTATTATTATTAACACTTTTCCCTCCCAAAAAATTTTTGAGACTCAAAGCAGCTTACAATTTTAAACAATACAATTAAAAACATGCAAAAGTGAAGATAAAAATATTACAGTTTTAAAACCCATGCCAAGGCATGATGATGCTGTGTCTGGCTGCTCTTTCGTCCCTCAAAGGCCACAACAATGACAGATGAAATGGAAGGAGGGCCTCTCTTTAGCCACTGGGGCCAAGGCACAATGAAGCTGTGCTTGGCTGCTCTTCTCCCCCTCAGAGATCATAGCAGTGGCATTTCGAATGGGGCTTTCACCAGCCCCTGAAGCCAAGGCACAATGGATTAAACTGAATGAGAAACACCATTTTTGAACACAAAGGCTGGGAAAATTCAAGCAACTGAAGTTCAAAATATAAATTGTCCAAATTCTGGAAGGAACTGATGGGCTTAGTCCCCCTCCTGCTAGGCTGAACCACAAAATTTGGAAGTAGGCAGAGCACACGTCATCTAAAAATAGTATTTCAACTTGAAAGCAATGTGGAAATTTTTGCTACAGGCATCTCAGTGCTAGAGGGTGGGGGAGGGAAACTATCATCAAAAGAAAACATATTTTATCTGGATAAATGATTCCTAATGATGCAGTTTCAAAAGACAACACTTCATCATTAAGCATAATTTAGTATGGTTAGAAACGCAGTGAAGGAAAAAAGAAGTCTTGCTTCAGCTGTTAGATTATTTGGATCTGGGTCTCTCTTTTATGCTATGGGACACAGTGAAACTGTTCCTCTGGCACTGACTGTACCATTTCTTCTGGCACAAAAGCCCATGCACTCAGTGGAGATCCATCTCTCCCACTCCCTACTACTGCCCTACCCTTGAATTGAGCAATTGTATGGCAAGATGGGAGACGCCCTAGAGAGCTGGACCTCTTCCACAAAGCAGATGGCTTTGGCCAAGTGTCTCCATCCAGGACTGGGTGCAGTTCCAGGCCTTTTCCAGGGTTCTTCCAGTGCCAGACACTGATACACATTATGGTTATAGCATAGCTTTATTGGTGGTAAATGATGCAGCAGACGTTTCATAGCAGAGAGTCATTCCAGCCCTTTTACTAATGGGCTCCAATGCCTCCTCGCAGTCAATGATAAAATTGGGCTCCCAAATAAATTCTACCCAAAATTATCCTTTTGTCTGTCAATCACGTTTAATCGTTACTGGACACATAGGGCACCTGGGTTGGGATGCACCTCACACTGGCAAAGGCAGAAGGAAGATGGACTCCAATGGGCTTTATAAAGCAGAAGCAAAAAAAAAAATCAAGGTGCAAAAAATCAAGGTGCAAAAACGTGCAAAAAAGCTATGAGATATCTGATATGGACTGCTCTTCTATCCTTCTGAGGCCACAGCAAGAAGAACTAGAATGGATGGAAGACCTTTTCCTGATCGCTGGGCCTAGGCATGGTAGAACTTTGCCTGCTGCTGCTTCTCTTCCTCCAAGGCCAGCGTGGTAACAACTGGGTTGAAGGATGGCTTTTGATCTGCCTAGGGCCTAGTTGTGATGGAGCTGTGCCTGCATTTCCTTCTCTTCATAGGGGGCCAGGGCAGTAGCAGTTGGGATGGAGGGAGGGCCTTTCATCTGCTTCTGGGCCTAGGCATGATGAAGCTGTGCTTGCCTCTTCTCCTCTCCCTCTGAGACCAATGGCAGTTGGTATGGAGGAAAGGTCTTTTCTCAGCTGCTGGACCTAGCATGGTGGAGCCATGCCTGCACCTTCTTTTGTTTCTCTAAGGCCAGGCAATGGAAGTTAAGATGGAGAGAGGACCTTTCATCTTTTTCTGGGCCTTGGCATGATGGAGTTCTGTCTGCCTCTTCTCTCCTTCCAAGGCCAGGACAACGGCAGTAGGGATAGAGGGAGGATATTTCATTGCTTCTGGGCCTACGTGTGATGGAGCTGTGCCTCTTCTTCTCTCCCTCCAAGGGTAGGTCTGTGGAAGTTGGAAAGGAGGAGAAGCAGTTCCCATGGGATAGAGGGAAGGCCTTTCATCAGCTGCTGGACCTAGGCATGGTGGAGCCTTGCCTGCCCCTTCTTTTCTCCCTCTGAGGCCAAAGCAGTAACAATTGGAACTGAAGGAGGGCTTTTCATATGCCTAGCCATGATGGCACTATGCCTACCTCTTCCTCTTTCTCACAGAGGCCAGGGCAATTGCAGTTGGGGTGGAAGGAGGACCTTTTATCTGCTTTGGGACCTAGGTATGATGGAGGCATGCCTCCCTCTTGTTCTCTCCCTCCAAGACCTGGGCGGTGGCAGTTGTTATGGAGGGAGGACCTTTCATCTGCCTTTGGGCTTAGTCATGATGGAACTGTGCCTGCCTCTTCTTGTCCCCTCTGAGGCCAGGGCAGTGGCAGTTGGGATGGAGGGAAGACTTTGCTCAGGTGCTGGACCTAGTCACAATGGAACTGTGGTAGCCTATTCTCTCTCCCTCAGTTCATAATGTTTCATATCAGTTCATATCTTTTTTCCCAGCCCCAAACTACAAATCAGGTGCAGAAAGTGTCCAACAAGTTCACTAATATAACTTAACAATTTCATGACACTGGACAGCTGGTAGCATTTAGCCATGGTGCTTACAAGGACTCCAAAACCTATCTGCCTCGTGTCAGAGGACCAACTCCCTGCACCATTCCATTTATTATGGGCTGGTTCTAGGCTCCAAAAATTATACTGCATGGGAACACTCTTATCTCTGAATTAACTATCTGACAAGGACAAGTGTCTTTGGATCTCACATATGTATGCATTTTTCCTCTTTCTCCCAGCCCTGCCTGCATTCACATCCCACGCTTTATTCATATCAGGTTGTAAGACTTTATTTTTTTCTTCCCACACATTCATATGTGCTTCCATATACATTTTCTGCACTGTATTTATTGATTTGCAAGCTGTTCTTAATGTACACATTTCATGCACATTTTTGCAAAAAAAAAATTATTTTACACTTTTACTAACATAGACATTTCTGTACCCATTTCCCATTTGCCTCAGTTTCAACTGAATACAATTCACATTTTCTGAAACTAGGTGTGATTTCATTGTGACATAACACAGCACAAGTCTCACAAATGTGCCAGGTTCTTAGACAAGATGTGTTTTGTCTCACAAGAAGCCCCAAAAGGTGTGAAATGGGTAATTTCAGTAAGAATCCTGAAACCCCTGAAATTCTTTTCATGTCCCAGTGTCTCATCAATGCCAGCACAATGCTTTTCAGTTGACTCAATTCACACATTTGGCAATGAATTATCAAGAGCAGAAATGATGAAAAAAACATCATGTAATACAGTATATATCAGAGATGTACATTAGATTCAGCTAGAGGCCAAAACTGGAATAGCAGTGAGGTTCTATAGATGAATATGGCTGCTTCCCATTCAAGCTTACATAGGTGTATGAGAATTCAGTCATTATGCATATGTCCAAAATCCTGTTGGTATCATATACCTGCATAGGCTCCCTTCTGAATGTGTTTTTTTGGCCATTGTGTAATGGATGTAGTCTGTGCATGGTTGGATAACTGGAGTTCCACAAGTGTAATCATTACACATGGGTCTAAACACCATTGTTAATCCTGACCACAGTAGACCCATTGGATCAACTGGACTCAAAATGTATGTTGACTCACTATTCAACAATCAGAGAGATAGCCATGTTAGACAGTAATATTAGCATGCAAAGGGCTCTACAGGCTAATGGTTACTCCAGCTCAGACATCAGAGCTGTCAGACCCAGAAAAACCCATAGGAGTGAAGATGAACAACCACCCAAAGGGAAGGTATTTTTACCATAGTTCAAAGGAGTCACAGGCAGAATAGGGAAACTGGTGGGGAAACACAGCCTCCAAATGATCTACAGGCCAACCAAGAAAATCCAGTAACTGCTGCACTCAGTGAAGGACAGCAGAGACCCTCTCACACCTGGAGGAGTTTATTATATACCATGAAGTTGCAGACAAGTCTACATAGGGACCACTAAACACAGTGTTCAATCAGGAATCAAGGAACACAAGAGACACTGCAGACTGGTTCAGCTAGAAAAATCAGCAATAGCAGAACAAGTTATAAACCACCCTGGGCATAAAATGCTATTTGAAAACACTGAAATTCTGGACCATGCCAACAACTATCAGGTCAGAATGCACAGGGAAGCCATTGGAATCAACAAACAGTCCTGAAAAACACCAAAATGAAGCCCTAGTGAATGCAAATAAAAACCACCCAGGATCCGGGGTTTTCCCAGCAGACAATGGATCACTAATTAAAGAGACTCCCTGAGGCCTTTCCATTCAACAACAGAACAATACACAGATTAACATGTAAATCACTTGCTCTCAATGAAGGGTCACACAGTATATATACCCCATTCACTTCCATGCCAGCATTCTCTGAAGATGCCAGCCACAAATACTGGCAAAACGTCAAGAATAAATTCTTCCATAGCCTGAAAAACCCACAAAAAAGTGGGGTACGCAGTTTGCAGATTGGGATTTAGAATTCACAGCCAAAGAGCTTTAGTGCCTCACCAAACCCCCAGGATTCCATAGGATTTTGCCATAGTAGTTAAAGTTGAACCATAGCCTTATAACTCTGTAAGTGTGGAAAGAGTTTAGGGCAAAGTATTACTTTGTTTTAACTGAAATGCTATGTTGTATTGGCTTTGTGCAGCCAGGAGGATACCAGATGTTTAACTGACTTGTTAACAAACAAATCTTGATTATTTTATTGTTCACATCACTGTCTTGGAGTGGGGCCACTTCAGAATGAATTAGGAGAACTGGCCACACATGAAGAAGCTAAAATTAAAGACATTTGCTCATCCAACAAAATGGTCAATAAGGAGCATGAGTACCAGATCTAGAAAGAGGTTTTAAAAGTAAATGGGTAAGATGAGTGATAGGAGCCCAAAGACTGGAACAATGGGGCCAAGCTGAGAAGCCCATTCACATAACAGAGTTATAGATTTATCATCCCACTTTAATTTGCAAGGTTCTGCCATGCAGAATCCTGGGATTTGCAGTTTAGGGAGGCACATTTAGAATTCTCAGCTAGAGAGCTCTAGTGTCTCATCAAACGACAAACCCTAGGATTCATAGGATGACACCATGGCAGTTAAAGGGGAATAATAGCACTATAATTGTGTCATGTGAATGGGCTCCTGGAGAGAGGATATGTCATGATATCTGCAAATTTAGGTCACAAAGGCCACCTTATCCCTGTCCTACCCCCACAAATAACATCCCGTTCATGCATTTTTATACATATATTTAACCATCCATTAAGAAGCCAAGCCCTTCCTCCAGTCGATCTGCCTTGGTCCAGGCCTCGGAGGTGGAGAAGAACTGCTGGACCTGATCCCATTCCCCACCACCACTCCCTTCTCCTTTTGTGTCGTGTCTTCTTAGATTGTAAGCCTGAGGGCAGGGAACCGTCTAACTAAAAGATTGTATGTACAGCGCTGTGTAAATTTACAGTGCTTTATAAATAAAAGATAATAATAATAATAATAATAATAATAATAATAATAATAATAATAATATATTTAGTCCAACAGAACAGGGATTTAACCAGGGTCAGATGGAGGCTTTCAAGTTAGTGAAGCAATAAACTTTCTCTGGAGTTTAGCCTGAATTTTACTATCCAGGGTGCTATACACTGTCCCCAAATTATATTCAGCACTTCAGATAGCTCCCTTAAAGTCCAAACATATGCCTAAAATGGATTCACTGCCCAATTGACTTAGGCTACATCCACACCACAGTTTGACACTACTTTAATTTCCATGGCTGAATGCTATGGAATCCTGGGATTTGTAGCTTGCTGTGGCACCAGAGCACTCTGACAGGGAAAGTTAAATGTCTCACAAAACTACAATTCCAAGAATTCAGTAGCATTTGGCCATGGCAGTGAAAGTGGTGTCAATTTGCATTATTTCTGCAGTACAGATGTAGCCATAGAAACAACCCAATTGACAGAGTCAAAGGTGGGAAATTTACAGAGAGAAATGTTCATGTTCAATCAAACCATTCAAGAAAGATTCAAGAAGGGAAGCCACATCACCTGCAATTATTTAACACACCTCCTTAACACTTTCCAAGGATGGCCACAAATTCTTTTTTAAAAAGAAAACTCAGTGTGCTAAATGGTTTATTGTAAGTCTTAACTTTAATCACAGTGTATTGAAATGAAAGGTCATTAAGCTATGGGGAGAATAGCATGACAAAATTGCTCTTGTTCTCCCACTTCCTTTCTAAGAAACTTGCTGTACTTTCATTTCAAAGTATTAAACATGTGGCTTCACTCTCATTAGCACACTGGAGGATTAGAACAGCATGGCAAAATTGTCCCATTTTCTATTCCAACTTTATTATTTCTTTTGAAGAAGAAGCAGGAGACATTGGCCTATATGCCATCACCTGTCCTAGCAAGAGAAAAACCATTGAATCCCTGAGATTAAGCTGTGCGCTGATTCCCAATTCAACAATTGATTTAATGGGTCTCATCTACTTGACTCTAACCAACAGGATCCCAGCTATTGAGTGTTTTTCACATTTAGAACCACTAAGATATGCTCTTTCAGAAAAGTCTCCTATCCCTTTGATTAGCAGAGTCAACATTTCTTGTATCAGAAATGTGAGTTTCAGGACTGTGGGATTCATGATTCTTGTATCAGAATGTGGGATTCCAGCAGAGACTTCTTCTGAAGCACTCTGCCTGAAATGACACAAAGCAATGCACGCATCCATCTCTTACAGGAGACCATGGTTATGTAGCGGGTGACCCCAAACCCATGAACCCGAAGGCCCGTGGCCTGCCAGAGGACAAGCAGAGTCAAGGAAACCGATCTGGCTAGAATAAAAATGCTTTATTTTCTGCGCAGGGCAGCAGCACACCAAAGTAGGCGTCACCAAGGCTGCAGCACTGATGGCTTCTTGCCACCCCCCTTTTATGCCCTTCGCCGAGGGCTGTTTTCTAAACAAGCGATTGGTTGCGTTCACTGTTCACTCAATGGTCCTGTATTTTCTTCTTGGCATTGCATCTGCTTGGAGCCTGGAATGTACAGAGATAGCTAGCTACTGCAAAAGAGATACTTAGCTGAGCTAGCTAAACTCCTCCAGGCCACTTGCTAAACACAGGCCATTGTATTCAGAGTTCTCTAGAGAAAGGAGGGGGTGATAAGTGAGTGCATGCCGCAGTAAAAAAGAGTAGGGGCCATTTGCCCATCTGCACTTTACTCTGTAGCTCATTCTATGAGTCTACTGTAACCACTGATTCTTTTGCAAAGCCATGTACAGAAGCAGAAAGCATTATTATATCCCTCTCAGTTAGAGCACTGAGTGAAGATTAGAAAGTCTACGCTGCATCAACAGGAATATAATGTTCAGATTGAGGAAAGTAATAGTGCGATTTATTTATTTATTTATTTATTTATTTATTTAATATCACACCTTTCTCCCAGCATGTGATCCAAGGCAGTGCACATTTAAAAATCACAATACAATCATCCCTTTACATTGCAGGTTAAGCATTCATGTAAGCAGGGAACCGTCTAACTAAAAAGATTGCACGTACAGCGCTGTGTAAATTTACAGCGCTTCATAAATAAAGGTTAATAATAATAATAATAATTTGATTGTGAATTACATGTATTTGACACTGCCTCCACTGCTACCCTATACACAACTAAAACATATGTTCTCTCTAGGCATTTGAAGTCTTCCAGCATGATTCTATGGTCAACCTCTAGCAGAAGGTGACCATAGAATGATGCTGGAGGCCCTAGAAATGCTTAGAGAAGTGTTCTCTTGACTAAAAATAAATCACGGGATTGAGAGGGGTATTTTTCCTCTCTGTATTTACAATACCTGGCATCCCTAGAAAAGCTGGTACCACTTTAATCAACTTCTCTCAGATTAAAGTGTGCATATAAAATAGTAGGGAGATGTTTGTAATTTAGGAGATGACAGCCAGGTAGGAGGAGGATATTAGTTAATTATAGCTTCACTGACAACTCTGTGTAACACACCGGGCAGAACAAATCTCCAAGATCTATCACTGTGATGCTGCCTGGTGGAGGGAAGAATGAGGAATGGCATAGGGTGACAACAACATCTGATGAAAAAATTATGCACTTGGTAAAATGTACAGATTAATGGGGCAATGCAACACCATCTTCAGTTCCTTTCTACTTGCTTTCCTGCAAAGAAATTCAAGAACTTTTAACTTAATTTTAGCTCACCCTTTGCAGAAGAACTTTCCAGCAGATTATTGCTCATCTGAGGAAGTAGAAGTTGGTGTCTCATGTCAGTTCCCTGGTTTAGGTACCTGGCTTAATGAAGGTTCATGAGTTTTGGGTGAGTCAGTCCTTGGTGAGGTCCTGCAAGCTGGGCTCCGTTGGGTACAATCCCAACATGCTGGACCCAAGCTCCCTTCTTATCAGTAGACCAGTCTGCAGAAGTTTGCTTTTGTCTGAGTCTGCTGGGAAGGGAAAGATACCATCCCCTCCTCTCTTAACAACAACAACAACAATAATAAATTTATTTATATCCCGCCTCTCTACAAAATGCAATCGGGGCGGCTTAAAAGGTTAAAATATACAATCCAAAGCCTCAACCCACCCACCCCCTTAAAATACAATTAAACAATGTGGAATTTAAAACATAAAACATACTTCAAAAACAATTCAATAAACTGTGTGGAAGTCAGAGGTCGGCATTTGATTTTCCTTCTGATGGCCAGGGGACTATTCAGGAAAGGCCTGCCGAAAGAGATCCATCTTTATAGCTTTTTTAAAGCTATTTAGGATGGTAATATGACGGATCTCGTCCAGCAGCCATTCCACAGTCTGGGAGCAACAGCTGAGAAGGTCCTCTGGGAAGTCGTAGACAGCCTTGTTTTACAAGGCTGTAACAGATTTTTCCCTGAGGATCTAAGTGGGCAGGGAGGATTATATGGAAGGAGACAGTCCCGAAGATAGATTGGACTCAAGCCATTTAGGGCTTTAAAGGTAATAACCAACACCTTGTACTGGGCTCGGAAACTGATGGGCAGCCAATGAAGTGATTTTAGGATCAGTGTTATATGATCTCTTCTGGATGTGCCAGAGACCAGTCTGGCTGCCATGTTCTGAACTAATTGAAGTTTCCGGACCAAACACAAGGGTAGCCCCATGTAGAAGGTATTGCAGAAATCAAGGCGTGAGGTTACCAGCGCATGTACTACAGTCTCAAGGTTCCTGACTTCCAGGAAAGGGCGCAGCTGGCATATCAGTCGAAACTGATAACAGGCACTCCTGACTGTCGCATTCACCTGATTTGTCATGTGAAGCGACGAATCTAGGAGCACCCCCAGACTGCAAACACAGTCCTTTGAGGAGAGTGTGGCCCCTTCTAGGACTGGACGTTGTATCCCGATGCCTGGGTTCTGAGCCGATACCGTAAGTACCTCCGTTTTATCTGGATTCAACTTCAATTTGTTTTCCCTCATCTAATCCATTACTGCTTTAAGACAATCATTGAGAGGTGAGACACCATCTGAAGTCAAAGCTGAAGACAGAGACATGCAGAAATATATCTGGGTGTCATCAGCGTACTGATAGCACCCTGCCCCATACCTCCGGATGATCTCTCCCAGGGGCTTCATGTAAATATTGAAAAGCATCAGGGACAGGATGGCGCCTTGTGGGACGCCACAATTAAGCTCCTTCCTTGCCAAGCAACTTTCCCCAAGTACCACCCTCTGGAATCTGCCCAAGAGGAAGGAACGGAACACTGAAGTACAGTGCCTCCTATTCATAACCTTCTCAGGCAATTCAAGAGGATGTCATGATCTATTGTGTCAAATGCTGCTGAGAGGTCCAGTAGCACCAACAGGGTCACACTACCCCTGTCGATGCCCAGACGGAGGTCATCAGCTAAGGCGACCATGGCAGTCTTCACCCAAATCCCATCCTAAAGCCAGTTTGAAATGGATCAAGATAATCCGTTTCCTCCAAGACAGCTTGGAGTTGAAGAGCAACCGCCCTCTCGATCAACTTGCTCAGAAATGGTAGTAAAGAGACTGGCCTGTAGTTCTTCATATCCAGGGGGTCAAGGGAAGGTTTTTTCAGGAGTGGCCTCACCGCCACTTCTTTTAAACAGGATGGAACATGACCCTCCCTAAGGGATGCATTGATGATGTTCTTTAAGAAAATCCTCAAGGCATCACTCTTCCAAGGAGCTTGTCCACATCATCAATACTTACAGATCGAAATTGATCCAGTACTGTATAACCACATCAACGGAGTTGCTGGACACCTCATCAGTTGATTCTGTTGTAACTCCGACGTCCACGTCGGCTCTTATCAGAGAGATTTTATCTGCAAAGTAGTTGTTAAATGCATCACAGCAGGCCGTTGTCGGGTTAAATAACGGGTTCTGCACAGGTGGAATCTGTGTCAGTTCCCTCACCACCTTAAACAGCTCTGCTGGACGAGACTCTGCAGATGCAATATGTGCAGAGGAGAAGGCTCTCTGCACTACACGTATTGCCTCTCTATAGGAACGAAGGAATTTCCTATGACGAGTTCTGTCAGATAAGAGTCGAGTATCTCGCCAGGTGCACTCTAGTCATCCAACCCATTTCATCTTCCCAAGTTCTTCTGTATACCATGGTTGTCTGTTTGAAGCAGGCTGGCAAGGATGCTTGGGAGCGATTGTGTCGATAGCCTTAGTAAGGTTGAAGTTCCAGGTATTTATTTTTATTTATTTTATTTAGGTATTTATATCCTACCCTTCAGCCCTAATGGCTCTCAGGGTGGCTTACAATATTATTTTTAATCAGACAGTTCCCTGCCCTCAGGCTTACAATCTAAAAGACACGAAACAAAAGGAGAAAGGAATGATGGAGGGAAAGGGGATGAGGTCCAGTGGTTCTTCTCTCCCTCTAAGGCCTGGACCAAGGCAGATGGATTGGAGGGAGGGTTCTTCCTTCTTCCAGGCTAGTCCTGATGGAGCTGGACCTGCCTGGCGAACTCCCTCTCAGGCTGGCAGATGGCAGTTGTGGAGGGCGGAGTCTCCTTCCTTCAGGCTTAGTCCTGATGGAGCTGGACTTGCCTGGCCAACTCCCTCTCGGGCCAGCAGATGGCAGTTGTGGAGGGCGGAGTCTTGGTATTGACCAAGGTTTCGACAGAATCACCGGCGTTACCAACCAAGGAACCCTCTAAGGCTTTCTGGAATCCAATTGGTTCCATTAGCCTTCAAGGGCGGACCATTCTAATGGGTCCTCCACCCCTGACAGGATGGACCATGGCTCTAAGTCCAGCCTTGATCAGGAAATGATCTATCCATGACAAAGGGGAGGTTTTTGTTACCTCCACCCATGGATATTCCTGTTCCGTACTAAAGACCACATAGTGCATGACCCACACAATGAGCAGGCCCGCTGGACAATTGGAATAGGCCTATGTTTGTCATGGATTCCATGAACTCCCGAGCCGCACCTGTAAGATTTAATAGGCTGGTCTCGAGTGGGATGTTGAAGTCACCCAGAATTAAAAGTCTGGGTGACTCCAGCAGCAGCTCTGAGACCAGCTGTGTCAGGTCGGTTAGGGAGTCTGTTAGACAAGGAGGTGGACAGTATGCTAACAGAATCCCCAAACTATCCTTGGTCTTCAGGCTTAGGTACATATACTTGAAGTGGATCGTTTTCTGGGCAGGTATCCTGGTCAAGGTGAGGTTGTTTTTGTGAACCAGGGCCACTCCACCCCCTTGCCCACTTCCCCTTACTTGCTCAATGACTGAGTACCCGGCTGGGAGGGCCTGTGCTTCTCTTATCCTCTGATCCCTATTGAGCTGAGTACAAACTACGCTTGCACTTTGAATACAGTTTGCAGCAACTGAAAGTGGGATTTTAAAAAATAGCTGAAAAAGGGGGGATGACAGAGGATTAATTAGCACTCCTCTGTCAAATCAGGACAGTTGCAAGGTATGCCCCTTACTACGCTCAACAAACTATACATCGCTGGATTGCCCAGGGTGTTGCCATGAGAGTTAAAGTGGAATCACAGCACTATAACTGTATTGTGTGAAGGGGCTCCTGGTATACGTAGCAGTTTCTTATGTGTATAAGATTTTTCTGTATAATATGCGTTCTCTCTCTCTCTCTCTCTGCCTCTGGACATATGACTACTCTGCTTTCCCTCCTCTTTCATTTCTACATCCCACTCATTTCCAGTTATCCACCCTCTGGGTTTTCCTTTCACCACCTCTTTATCTTTCTTCCTTTTAAACTTATTTTATTAAGCCTGCTTTGGACATATAATCATAGAATCATAGAATCGT
This sequence comes from Sceloporus undulatus, assembly GCF_019175285.1. Classification (NCBI taxonomy): domain Eukaryota; kingdom Metazoa; phylum Chordata; class Lepidosauria; order Squamata; family Phrynosomatidae; genus Sceloporus; species Sceloporus undulatus. The sequence continues at coordinate 8,302,038 of NC_056525.1, read as the reverse complement.
AGAGTTGGAAGAGACCACAAGGGCCATCCAGTCCAACCCCCTGCCATGCAGGAAATCCAAATCAAAGCATCCCCGACAGATGGCCATCCAGCCTCTGTTTAAAGACCTCTAAGGAAGGAGACTCCATTACACTCCGAGGAAGGAGTGTGTTCCACTGTTGAACAGCCCTTACTGTCAGGAAGTTCTTCCTAATGTTGAGGTGGAATCTCTTTTCCTGTAGCTTGCATCCATTGTTCCGGGTCCTGTTCTCTGGAGCAGCAGAAAACAAGCTTGCTCCCTCCTCAATATGACATCCTTTCAAATATTTAAACAGGGCTATCATATCACCTCTTAACCTTCTCTTCTCTAAGCTAAACAGCCCCAACTCCCTGAGTCGTTCCTCATAGGGCAAGGTTTCCAGACCTTTCACCATTTTAGTCGCCCTCCTCTGGACACGCTCCAGTTTCTCAATGTCCTTTTTGAATTGTGGTGCCCAGAACTGGACACAGTATTCCAGGTGGGGCCTGACCAGAGCATAATACAATGGCCCAATTACTTCTCTTGATCTAGACACTATACTTTTATTGATGCAGCCTAAAATTGCATTTGCTCCCACAAATGCCAATGCTAGTGCTTGAATCAAGTCAATCACTCACATATTCCTCTGTCTGGGTTACAAACAAAACCTAGCAATGAACAGGTTCCAAATACAGACCACATCACAGTGGTTTTACAATGTCCTGGCGTGAGCCTTTTCTTTTCTATTGAAAAATCAACGCACTGTGATTATTTCCATGTGAAAAATAACAAAGGAGAAAAAGCAAAGCGACATTGCCAGATATTGAGCTCTCATGAGGCAAAATCCATGGGTCAGATGGAAAGGTGAGCTTACAGGGGTGCAGTTGAAGGAGGGGTGAGTAGTCATACCTCCATGTTTCAGATTACATATGAATCTTCTGTATGTTTGATAGAGACCTTTATCATTTTGAACTACAATTCCCAGCATCCCCAAGCCATTTGAGTCAACTGGCTTGGAGATTTGGGGGACTGTAGTCCAAAAAGATAACATTCACACACCCTGCAATCATAAAACTTTTGTCACCTCAAATTCTTTTAAAATACGCTGGCCAGGACCCTGCAGAGAGTTATCCATTTGTCTCCTCCTTTCTCACTGACTGTTGAGTATGTGAAGCTACCTTTTGCTCATCTATTTGTATCAAGTCACCATATATCTTCTGTGGTGCCATATACCTGGCTTTCTTCATACATCTGCACCAGAGACTCAAGGGCTTGTCTACACAATTAAAATACCCCTCATTCCAGTCCAATAGAATGTGATCTGGCCACAGTTGATTTACAAGAGATCAGGCTTTTTGCAGAGAGGGGCAAAAAATTCCATTAACTCTGTGGGAAAAGGCTTTGCAGTTTTTACCAAAGTTTCTATGGAAATTTGCAGAAATGTGCATTATCACATGTATAGCCATTGTAACCTAAATTGCAGGGGGTCCCAAGAGAGCACCCACAAATTGAATCCAATGGGGAAATTAGTTTAGCTGAACAGGAAGCAGCGAGAGGGCTTCAGTAACATAAAGCCGGGATCTTAGCCTTTGTATATGTTCCAAACCTAGAGCCAGGTTCTAAATCAATTTAGTTTATTAACAGATAAAAAGAGGAAATCAACACATAGGCACTCTCCTTCTCTCTCACACACACATAAGGACTAACAATGCAAAGGCAGTAAAAAATAGCAAGTTGCACAGTTGTAAAGAAGCACTACTATACCGATCTTGCAGCGCAACTTCAATTTGTAGGGTTACAAGAATGAGAATGGCTCAGTAGTCACCTGCAACACATGGGGAGGCCAGCTCCTGAGGTGTCCAGCTGAAATCGAACAGAGGTTTTGTCCAGCTTCAAACTAGACCAGTCTGCCATTGTCTTGGCACACACATTTGTAATTTGATATGGGGTCAACTGAGTCCAAGATCCTGGGGTAACACCATCCATTTGTTTCACACAGCTGTGCATTTTGGCAGAGGGAGGGTGGGAAGATGTCAATAGATGCACATTTTTGCGGGAAAGTGAAGACAGTTAAGTGTCAATGCAAACATATGACAATCCATAGCAATTTGCATAATACAAATGTATTATGGATGCCTGCACAAAATATATTCTCTCCAGTATACCATCTTTACTAAGGACTGAAATGACATGCAAGCATCTGTCATCTCCAATTGTTGTTTTTCTCCTGTTTGGTTTGTAACATCTCACCTGATGAAGCAGCCATGGAGCTCTGAAAGCTTGTAACAAGTATATTGTGCATTTTGGTTGGCCAATAAAGATTTCATTTCATCAGTTCTTGATCATGTGCATGAGTGAGTGTCTCTGCATGAATGGTGATTCCCTTTGATGTATAAATAAAATAATTTTAAACCAATTAATAAAAACAATACAGCAATCTAAAAACATTCCACATAAGACAATACACAAACACAATCATTCTCGATCTTACATCATTCATTACTTCCTTTAACTATCTACTCTTTGACTGTTTTTAAAGTATTACTTCCACCTTTCCTAGTACAGATATGATCAATGCTTACTCTATCTAGTTGATAAGGTTTTTAAAAAATGTTATAAAATGAAATAGCAATAAGTCTTCTGGTCTTGCCTTCTTCATTCTCTTCCAAAATCCTTCAGTAACTCAGTAATATTTCCTGAAACTCCGTCTACAAGGGAAATAAACCATGATTACCTAGATCTCCTGTTGCCCTCTTCTCCTCAAAAATTTACACAATTAGTTATGAAAAAATTCCATGCCCTTTGCCACTTTACCGCATATATTTCCCATATATACCATTATTTTTCCCAAACACTTGGGAAATCAATTTCAAACATATCATATAATTTGATTAACCATTCATCTATTGATGGAATGTTGTCTGATTTCCAGTATCGAGCATATATTTGCCTTGCTGCTGTTAACAAGTAAAAGATTGCTTTTCCATGTTTTTTTTCTCTAGTTTATCATCAATGAAATTTAAAAGTATTACTTCTGGTTTGAATTCTAAATCGACTTCCAAAAATTTCCTTAATTTTGTCTGAATTTGTCTCCAGTATCTCTTTGCCTTGTCACAGGACCATCTTTGATTGTTTTATTAAAAAAGCGGGGTATAAATAAAAGTTATTATTTATTTATTTATTATCTGTTTTTGGAACCAATATACATAGACTTGGTGTCCGCTTAGAGTTGCCTGAGTCCTCTCATCTGATTTTAATTGACCTATTAAAATCCCTCTATTGAATATTAATTGTGGGTGCCCTCTGAGGACCCCGGCATTTGGGGTAACCGCAGAAAACAAAAAAAGAATATTCTTGTCAGAGTTTGTCAGGGTTTCCGGTTACTCAAGAAACCCATTTTTTAAATATTTTCAAATATTCTTTCCATTTCTACCATATGGGGAACTGTGCTTCCATAACCATGAACTGGACATTTGCACATCTCATATATATATATATATATATATATATATATATATATATATATATATATATATATCCAACTGCTACAACAGGGAAACATATACATTTGCAACACCCCAAAAAGATTATAGCTCTGAAAAAGTACCTACACTGGTATAACCCATCACCTGCCCATGTAAGCAACCAAACATATTCCCCCCTTTATATTTCCCTGAGGTTTTATTTTGTCATTGCATTTTTAGATGCCACTCACCACTTCAATAATCAAATATGCCTTATTTCCCCCCCCCCCCCGACTATCTACTTCCTCCCCAGCATTATCTATCACAAAAAGTACATGCACCCAGCTTCTGATATTCATTCTTTTCTTTCTTTTAAATTATGTGTCTACATTTCTGGAAAATTACAGGGGGAGAGAAGGCTGTTTATACTACTGTTTATACTAGGCTCCGTTGCAGATTGCTCAAAGAATAGCCAAAATTTCCAGTGGCAAGCAATTTATTGAAGGGCCTTTGGGAACTTTGTTTGTTTCTTAACCAGCATCTTGTGCTTTTCAGAGCATTGATGCTTTCATTTGATGGAAGTGTAGGAGCAGCAATTACATTCTGCTCTTTTCCTTGGACTGTATGCTGAAAGCTAATGATCTGTTGGCAGCGTGATCAAGAAAAGAAAATTGGGTTAAAAGGAATACTGCCCTGTCAATGAGTGCAGCTTAGCTTTCTGGGCAACATTCACCATGATTGTGGCTATACAGAAAAACACCAATTGGGTTCAAAGTGTGTCACCGATATGGATCCAATTTGGACTGGATGATCTGGGCCCAGTCCATTCCAATCTGTACCCCACAGCTAAGGAGATAGGAATTTGGATTGACAGTCCTCCCCACTAGCCTTCTACAAGAAATTCATTGCCCATGTGTATGTATGTATGAAAATTCACATGAGGCCTGGAGACATGGTAGACCCTAAGGCAAGGATTAAGCCAAACCAATTTCAACCAAGTAACTTTATATGTTTTTGTGCTAGCCAGCAGTACATCTTTGTCTTCTTTAAAAAAAATAGTTCTTCAAAGCTTTGGTTGCATGCTCAGTCTTAGTTATTCACTGCACACTGCTTTTCTCCTGGGGCATTTATTATGGCGCACCAGGAAGCTAAGTCTGTTGAAGTTTAACTGAGACATATGGTAAGAATAATGAAATCATAGTGTAGTTGAAGAAAGCTTACATTTTTGGCATTACTCCTCTGAACACTTCTTGCCAAGAAAACACCATGATAGGTTCACCTTGGGGTTGCCATAAGTTAAGAATGACTTAAAGGTACACAACAATAATAAATTGTGCATGCGTGCCTCTGTACTCCCGGTCTGCAAAGGAAGGAGAGAGGCAGGCCAGGAGTACGGAGGCATGTACGCACACGTGTCCTCCATCCTCCGGGCCTGCTGCCTCTCTCCTTCTGCCCCAACCTACTTCTAATGTAGGCCTACCAGGGCAGAGAAGGAGAAGGAGGCTGGGCAACAGGGAACGATACGCATAGGGGAGGAGGACCAGAGGAGGAGTGGAGGAGAGGACCACCACCACCCCTCAAGCCCTGCACCAGCAACCAGAGAGGGAAGGAGGAGGAAGGCCGGTGACAGGGAGATGGCAGGGGTCATTGTGGCTTCCCCTGCCATTTCCCTGTCACTGGTGGCAGATGTGAATCCGCCAGTGGTTTCTACTGGAATGAATTGATTTATTTTACAATAAAATTATTCATCCCAAAAAAAAAAAAACACCAGTTTGGAAGTGGTGTCAGGAAACCTCTGGTAAAAGAGGTTTGGGGGTTTACCCCATGTTTTCCCCTTTGAAATCAATCTGATAAGGATCAGGATTGATTTCAAAAGGGAGCTAAGGTCATATACTTTGAATTCTGCTGCGATTTATATCGTAGTGGGAATGAGGCCATGGATACCTTTTTTTTATAATAAAGTGAAAGCAAATTATGACTTCAATGATCATTATATAAGAAAGTCTCTACTACGAGTTTGGTCAAAGTTGAAACCAAGATTATGTAATTGTATTCCAAAATGCGTGTCTATAAACAAGGCTTTTTTCAATAGAACACCTCTAGATAAAAAAAAAATGGATTGCCTACAGTGATTTATTAGAGAAAAATCCTAATGAATTGAAATTGAAATCCTAAAATCAATTAATGAATGAAGGATACAATTGCCCATGGTTTACTTATCACCAAATCAGGCAACAGTTTATATTACATCTGAATTCAAATAACATTAAAGAGGCAGACCCAAATTTTGAAAAAATCCTTAAGTCCTCCCAAGATCATCATATTAGAAAATTTTACAATCTATTACTAAGTTATGATATGGAAGAAGAGGTTGTAAAACCATAAATGATCAAATGGGCCCAAGAATTGAAACAAAATATGTATCTTAATCAATGGGAGAAAACATGGAATATAAGGTATTTTAATACATAGCATGTTACAACATTAGACAAACTTATTACAAAATGATGTATCATTGGTATATTACCCCTTTTAAATTAGCTAAAATTTTTAAAAATCAAAACGATCGCTGTTGGAAATGTGGAAACGAATTGGGCACCTTCCATCCTTTCTGGTGGAAATGTAATTTAGAAAAAAAAAAATGGAAAGAAATCCACATAATCATGGAACAAATATTAGAAACATCAATCCGATTTGATCCAAAAAGATACTTATTAAGCATGAATGAGGAGGAAGCTTTGGAAAAAGAATATGGGAGATTAATTTTTTACTTGACATCAGCGGCCACATTGTTTATGCAGCCAAATGGAAGGTTAAATCTATCCCGGATATTAAAGACTGGTTATCTAAAGTATATGATTTTATGGAATCCGATAAACTGACACAAATAATTCATAAAAGGGACCTTTCTAGTCCCAGCACAATATCCTGATTGAACTAATTATTGGCTGTAATCATACACTGAGTTTGCAAAATATAAATCCTCATATGCACAGTTAAGCACCAGTTGTGCTTCACAGCCCTTCCGTTGGATGCCATAGTTGTACAATTAAACCAAGACACCACATGTGTGACAGAATGCAAAACCAAATGTGCACCTGCATCTATTCTCAATGTGCAATCCATCCACTACAGTATCACATGTATACTCTTGAAATGAACACAAACATTCTCCATTGGACAAAAAAAAAAGTCCAAGCATATTTTAGGGGTACTTACAAGGCAATAAGGCATTAACACAATTCCAGCTGAATGATAAGTCAACTCAGAGGGAAATTGCATTAATTTACTGAGTTTACTCTAGTTGGAACTAAGCCATAGGATTTGGGCCTATATCTCCATATTTGTTAAAGATCATGGATTCTCAAATAAATAGCTGAACTCAGCTGCCTTGAGTCTCACGGGGGGGGGGGGGGGGGAAAAAAAAAAAAAATGATGTAACCACTAGGGGGCAAGCTAGATACAGGCAATAGGGATGTCTTGAAGATCTATTTAGTACTGCACAGATGTGAAACAGGTTGACTGTTTCCTAGTAAATCCAAAGTATCTCAAAGGAGGAAGTAAAAGAAGCAGTTCTCTGCACACTTCATGAATGGCAATGCACAAATCAGAGAGAGGTGATTGTGACAAACATATAACCGCAAATGTGGTTTCAGTAACTGGAAGAATTTTTCAGTTCAGAATGGGGAGGAATGTGTTCTTTATGAGTCAGCCGTGTGATGCAGTTGTAAAACGAGCTAATGCCATTTTTAGACTAGATTCATAGAACCACTGGTTCTAAGTAACGTATTCTACATTAATCAGACCTTGTGAAAAGGGCTGTGTCCAATTCTGGGCAACCACATGTTACAAAGGTTTTGAAAGTTCAGTGGGTTCAGAGAGAGAGGAAAGAAAGAGGATCAAGAGTACAAAAAATAAATCCCACATGGAGAGGTTGGATGAACTGGGAGCCTTTAAAATGGAGGAGAGATATATGAGGAAGAACATAACAGCTGAAGGAACATGATCATTCTTCATGATCTGCTGGGTTGTCAGAACAGGGCAAAGATTTATTCTTTTCTGTTCCAAAGGACATGGCCAATTAGATGTAATTGTCACCCAGATAGAGATGGTCTCTGGTCAAAGCAGTTCACCAAAATAAACAAGGATGTGGCATGCACACCCTCCTCCAATAATGTGCCATTGGTAGTCTAAGGTACAAGAGAGTAGATTTTAGATGAATATTGGGAGACACTTGTTAAGAGGGGTGGAAAAGGTTTGATCATGGAAGCAATGTCCTAGAGGGATATATTGTATAAGACAGCTAATGTGGTATAGTGTCCTGCCTTTCCATATACCAGGCCTATCTTTGTTTTCTCCTCCACTTACATCATTTGCTGTAAAACTCAATCCCTGGTTAGGCCTTCATTTGAGGCAGGCTCACTAATGCCAAGCTCAGCCTCCAGAAGAAACCTCTTTTCAGCATGGAAGAGCTGCTAATGGATGACCACTGGTGACATCCATGTCCCCACACACACACACTGACACTAGCAAACCTTTTGCATGCCTTCCTGGCAGTTACTAATTCTGGGCAGGTTTACCACATGTCTGAGAAACCAATGGCATGCTAAGGACCAGCTGAGTTCCAGCAGACATCTTCTGCATTTGAAATCATTCTCTCGCTGGTTCATTTTTGTCCTATAGAGATTATTTGTAAACACTGCAATCGGTCAGAGTGGCTATAATTAGAAAAATCTTTGGCCTTCCACCAACAGAAAGTGTGCAAGAAGTTAGCTCTTTCCCTTTTGACCGAATATGGAGTTGCACATTCTTATTTCTCATTTGGATCTCCCTGTAAGACCTTAAACCTCACTTGGCTAGATCAGGCCAAAGGTCTGTGTAAACCCCTCATCCAATTCTGAACACCAGCCAGCCAGAAATTCTGTCTCTGGCTGAGATATTATTTGAAGCTGGATGAATATACCTCCTTATGTAATGTTGGAGGAAAGCACTCAGGACACCCCAATGTATCCCAGTTTACTGGAATGTACAGCATTTGTGGGGGGGAAGGGGCTCACCTGGAATATGTGTACAGTTCTTGGCACCACAGTTTAAGAAGATTGTTGACAAGTTGGAGCATGTCCAGAGAAGGGTGACCAAAATGCTGAAAAGTCTGGAGACCATGCTCTATGAGAAGTGACTTAGGAAGCTGGGTATGTTTAGCCTGGAGAAGAGAAGGTTTGGAAGTAGTGTAATAGCCCTGTTTAAATATTTGAAGGGGTGTCATATGTAAGATGGAGCCAGTTTGTTTTTCACTGCTCCAGAGACTAGGACACAGAGCAATGGATTCAAATCCTCCCCCCCCCCAAAAAAAAAAACAACTTTGCGTCCCAAACTACATGTCCCCAAGATGTTTTCCAGTCTGATTTTCCCCCAAAATTAAGAATCTGAGGATCCAGAGAGGTTCCTGGGGAGCATCAAGAGACATACACACCCATCATACCCACCCTGCTTGAAGGTCTCAGCTAGAAGTGTCTTATACCTCTGGTATCTGATACTGATTTCACTACAGATGTCAGGGACTTCAATTGGCACCTTCTCCAAAGCATATATTCAAACATTGTGTCATGGATTGCCCTGGGCCTGTCTTAGAGGCACAGTCAAAGGACTCAGACTCTGAAGACATGGAAGAGGCTGAGACAGAGGCAGATCTAGGGCTGCCTGGATCAGCAGTCCCAGAGCAGGCTCAGGAAGCTGCTGAGGGAGAAACAGACTTTATGGACTCTAGCCTGCAGGTGCCAGGACCTGTGGAGCAAAGACAGGTCAAGGAGTCCTTGAGGAGGTCTTCCAGGCTGGAAGCCAAGAGGAGAGCTAATAGTTTTCAGCTGAGAGAAGCAGAGGACTTTTAAAAGACCTCCAGCTGCAGAGGGGTTTTTTTTGCAGCCAACAACCAGTCTTGCAGCCTTGTTGTTCCTGTATTCCTTGCTCTTAGATTCAAGTTATCTGACCTCTGGACTTGGCTTGTGACTATGCTTATGACTTTGCCCTTTGCTGTGACTGACTGGCTGGTGTTATGTGACCCTTGGACTGGACTCTGACTATTCCTTTGCACATTCCCCTGCTGTGCTGCCCTCAGTAAGAGGTAAGCAGGACACATTGCAGTAGTGGCATCACTAGGGTATGTAGTGGTGCGAGCCACACTGGGTGACACCCCAGAAGTGAGGTGACACTCAGTCAGGCTCTCTCCCTGTGTGCTCCCTGTTCTCATGTATCATTCCCATGCACTCCCCATGCACACTCCCCACTCTTGCATGCCATTCCCACATGCTCCCTCACATGCTCCCTGTCTCTGCTTGCTGTTCCCTTGTGCTCCTTGTCCTCATGCACCATTCCTATGTGCTCTCCCTGCATGCCATTCTCACACACTCCCCCCACATGCTTCCCATCCCCATGTACTGTTTCCATGTGCTCCCCATCCTCGCATGCTCCTTCTCCATGCTGTTTCCCCATGTCCCCCCCCCCCCATGTACCATCCTGCCCTTTTCCTCATCAGAAAAAGGATGAGGAAGCACAGTTGGAGGGAGCATATGCCACCCCCAGGAAGCCTCACCCCTACAGTAGCCACATCCCTCACACTGGGGGGCACCAGGTGCAGGCATGCCATTGCATTGCACAATTACACATCACCCTGAAGAATTAGCATAACCTCACCTCTTTACCTGCACTGTCTTGTTCTTGGTCACACAAGAATGAAAGTGAAATGAAGCTTGAACCTGGCTTTGCATGTGAGACAGAGAAAGAGGAAGAGAGATTTGTACTGATGAAGTCACTAATACATATAGCACTGAAATAGTAACGGCATGAATAGAAAATGCTGCGGTAGAGTATTTTCTGGTTTTGTACAGTATGACATCAGGTTTTAATGTATGTCTCACCTGCAAATCTTCCATAATCTTGAAATGCACAAGGGAATTGTTAATCAGTCAGTCTCATCTGTCTTGAATTCTATTAATGCTAAAACTGCAAATTAACAAAACTTATCAGTCTCAATATTTGGAATAAATCATCCCAAACTGTTGTTCTGAATTTGAAGGGAGAATACCTAAGCCGCATGTAGAAATCCAATACTGAATAGTCTTGACACATCTTACTAAACACAATGAAATAAACCCTAATATCCGGGGAACTGAGTGGATTTGGATGTGACTCAGCAACAAGCCAGAAAATTCCCCAGTTTTAAGTGTCACCCATATCATCTCTCAGCCACAGTTTTCCATATGCAATTTGAGAATGTGAACTCTCAAAGAAGAGGACCAGACCAGATCAAAGAAGAGGATCAGGAAAAGAGATTCCAATTAAACATTAAGAAGAACATCTTGACTTTCAGAGATGTTTAACAGTAGTAGATTCTCCTTCTCTGGAGATCTTTGAATTAAGATTGTGTGGCCATCTCTTGTGACTGCTTTAGTTGTTTATTCCTGTATGGCAAGGGGTTGGAATAGAGGATTCTTGGCTTCCCTTCCAAGTCTAACATTCTCTGACCCTGCAAAAAGACCAAGTGAGAACACTATCTGCCCCACCTGCAGTTGTGGCTGGTGTCTCCAATGTCAGAAAATCCACGCCTGGTGTTAATCTGAACATTAGAGGAGCTATCCAAGGTCCCAGAAAATGAACACTTATCAGGAAGTTCTCCTTTATTGCTTGTGGCTTGGTTCAATATTACAGATTTATGGCAGGAAGTTGACCAGCAGTACTTGGAGAAGTGTAGTGGCTTGAATGTTGAACTAGGATGCCAAGGTCCCAGGGTTCAAATTCCCACTCAGCCATGGAAAACCACTGGATGATTATGGGCAAGTCATAATTGCTGTATGATGATCCAGACTAGCAGTGATTGTGTTAATTATGTTGTTATTGTATGCTTTTGTTTCCAATTTATGGCAACCTTAAAGTGAAGTTTTATTGGCAAGATTTGTTCAGAGGGGTTTGCCATTGCCTTCTTATGAGGCTGACAAATTATGACTTGCCCATAGTCATCCAGTTGGTTTCCAAGGCTGAGTGGGAATTCGAATCCTGGACTCTTGGCATCTTAGTCCAACATGCACCAACACTAAAGGCCTTCTAAAACTACCCATCTCAGGATTCTGTAGGATGGAACTACTTTAAGTGCTGTCAAACTGCATTATTTCTATAGTGTAGATGCAACAACCAATGTCATCCAATGGGTTCCTATGGCTGAGCAAGAATACAAGTTCTGGTCTTCCAGAGTTCTAATCCAGCACTTAGACCACTATTATTGTTGTTGGAAACCAAATTTGCAATATATGTTGAGGAAATTTATCTTGAGGCCCATGTATTTCCTGTGATGCTTTACATTACACTATAAATTTATCATTGGGGAAAGGGGGTTATAATGCCCAGTACAAACATTATCTCAATACAGTATACTGAATATTCATTTATGAGCAAAAAGTGTACAAATTAAAACTCCTCTATTTCAGTACAGGAATAAATATGAAGCAAGATCTATTCCAGGAAATGTTTAAGCCTGGTTACTACATGTCCATGGTTTCAAGCTTTTAACACAAAGTGCATGTTGAAAAACATCAGCCTAACCACGCTGCTAAAAAGCTTTGGCTGATGTGTTTTCCATATCTCAGTGTCTGTTAAAGAGCAAGCTAGGTTGGATTGTTGAGGATTTCTATTTTTCTTCCTTGTCAATTGACTTTCTAATGCCATAGATAGATGAATAGATAGACAGACAGACAGGTGTCAAAAGCCAATGAGTACAAATCTTCCTCTTTTCTCCATTAGGGTGACCATGTGTGGCCACCAGGGGTGATTTTGTTGGTCCCAAAAACCACAAACTGATCTTTCTCTGCCTCCCAAAGGAGGGTAAATTGATGCCATGAGTGCAAAAGTGTAGCCTTCAAATAGGTTCCTGGGCCTCTCTGTACTATTGGATATCAAAAGAAATAGCTACTTTTGAGAACCAGAAGTGGACTGCCAACTATTTTTCAGTAGCTCATGGGCCCCAGCAACTGGCCTCCTGGACCTGGCACAGTTGCCCTCTGAGTGACCTTGGCAAGTCCCAACCCCAGAGAAATGCAGTGGTAAATCCATTCTGAACAAATCTTGCCAAGAAACCCCCATGATAGTGTTGCCTTAGGGTTGCCATAAGTCAGAAATGACTTGAAAGCACACAACAACAACAACCTTAAGTCAAACAGTGGAGTGGAGGATGGAGGATCTTAGAGATATGACATCCATAGGGTCACCATAAGTTTGAGACAACTTAAGGGCAGTAGTTAGCAATATTGGTTGGCCCAAATAAAAGCAATACCACAAGATAGATTTTAGATTTTGTTAGATTTTTTGTTTTATGCCCAACATGACTACTCCTGAAATGTTTCCGCTGGATACAGTAGCCCTCACCAGCAATCTAGAAAATCCAACTACTGAGAACATGATCTCTTTACTGGCTTAAGGGCAGCCTTTCCCCGCAAATGTTTTCACAGTCACTTGTGTCTCAGCACTCTGACTTCCTGTCCCAAACCCTTTGGTTTCTTGTAAACAAGGAAATAAATCATGCCATTAAATGGGGAGGCAAAATTCATCCCTTCTGCTATGCCAGGAATGAATGAAATTGCTTGAGAATCTCACAGGACACCCAGCTAATGGGCTGGAATGTAAAGAATGTTCTTCAGTGGATACACTCTCCTTTTGAAAGGAAAGGAAGAAAAAGATGCTAGCTGCATCCCTCATTGGCAGTTATTTGATCAGTAATGTCAACTGGTGAGGTTGCTTAGCTGTAGAATCATAGAATCGTAGAGTTGTAAAAGATTGCAAGGGCCATCCAGTCCAACCCCTGCCATGCAGGAAATCTAAATCAAAGCATCCCCAAGCTAGTCTGAAAGTGCCAAACTCAATTACTTGAAGCTCAGGGAAGGACAGATGAGACAATTGGAGTTCCATGTTCTTTAGGTTTACAATAATCGACACTTAGAAAAAATATTTGGGACTACAGTATAGCTCCTAGAATCCCCCAGCCATCACAGTGAGGGTTCTCTGAATATAATGGTAATACTGAATAGAATTTCCCTCTGGCTGCTGCCATGCTGCAGAATTGATGCAATTTGACACCGCTTGAGCTTTCTTGGTGCTATCCTATTCAATCCTGGACTGGTCCACTCTAAATTGGGCCCAGATCAAAACTGAGAGCTATCTGCACAACTGTAATTCTTATAGGTCTTCAGTATTTCTGTTGCTTTTTTAACTTCCTTCCCTTCAAAATTACTTTCCTCTCCCTTTACATATTTCTACCTCTATTTACCATTTATGCACGCAGTCCTTGGCATTTAGCAGTGGCCCTTCTAAGTAGTACTAAGAAGTATGTGATTGTGAAGCCTAATGTAGAAATGGGACTCCGTGGGTGTATTTGGCTTTATGGAAAACAAGGACCTCTCCAGCAGCCTATTTGAAAGCCATTTTCTTCTCTTACTGTCCTCCACTTCTTTCCACAGTCTCATCTGTTTTATTATGAAAACACGCTCTAGCTGATCTTCCATATATATATATATATATATATATATATATATATATATATGAAGCCAATTTCACTGGGGCCTGGAAAGCTAAATTGAAAAGAAAAAATAACTTGTCATTGAACAGCCTTTTCATTTTTAAGGCAAACGCTAACTACTTAGAAATTATAGAGTAGTGATATGGATGGCAACTGTAAAAGGTTGTTCATACCTTTCAGGTAGTAGTAGAGATCTTCTTATACCAATTAGTGCAACTTTGGGCATGAATGCTTGGACAAGAGTGTATTTTTAACTTACTTCCAAATGCCTCACATCATATTAACCCTTGCACTTTGGGCAGAGCTTGGAGAATTTACTTTTTGGACTACAGCTCCCAGAATCTCCTAGTCAATAGCTATGGTAGCTGGAGTAGCTCCAGGAGTCATGATCCAAAAACTAATGTTTCCAGGCCTTGCTGTGGTGGGTGCCAGACTGCAGAATCAATGGAGTTTGATACAGTGTTAACTACCATGGCTTCATCCTATGAAATCTGGGATTTGTAGTTTGTTGTGGCATCTGAGCTCTTTAATTGAGAAGGCTAAATATCTCACAAGACTACAAATCCCAGTATTCCATAGCACTGAGCCATGGCAGTTAAAGCAGTGTCCAACCGAGTTAATTCTGCAGTTTGGGTCTTTTCATTAGTTAGACAGTGCACTCTAGATTTCCTAAGGAAAATACACTTGATATAAAAGACCTGTGGCAGCCACAAATTTGTAAGTTACTTTTAAAAGCAGATCATTGCAATTACAGTTCCAGGTTCCCCAAAGAGGTTACCATTTGCTGTTGTTGTTATGTGTCTTAAGCGGAATACAGATCGCCCCTTTTGGGGAGGCCTGCACCCACTCCTTTCTCCAATGGATCGGGGCTCAGCTGCCACAGCAGCAGCCCCGTGGCCCCAATCCACAGCTTTTCCAGGCTGCTTCACCACGGCCTGGAAAGGAGTGTCCTTGGGGCTTCAAGCCCCAAGGACACCCCAACAGCTGCAGGGAAAGAGAGAAAGGGGCCACTCGGCCCCTTTCTCTTTGTATCGCTGGTGCAGCCATTTAAAGGCCAGCGATACGCGCAGCCAAAGGAGCTCCGAAACATAGTTCCTTCTGGCACCGCTGAAAGGGCACTACAAGGACCCTTCAGTGGCACCAAGACGTCAAGTCTGTGCCACCCCATTTGGAGGCGGCGCAGCCCTGATGTCGTTATGGCGGTGCCCATGTAGAAAGGGTGCCGCCATTACAACGCCGCAGCAACATACTAAGGTTGCGGGGCGTCTGGAAAGGACGCCCTGAGGCAACCTTAGTATGTGTGCAGGCCAGTGCTTTGTGCCGGTCTGTACAGCACCTTAGGTTCCTTTCCAACTTATGGTATACTAAGGTGAACCTATGATGGGGTTTTCTTGGCAAGTTTCTTCATAGGGGATTTGCTATTTCTGTCATCTCAGGTTGAAAGAGTGTGACTGCTAAAGGGCACTCAATGGGTTTCCATGACTGAGCTGGGACTCGAACCCTAGTCTCCAGTGTCATAGTCCAATGCTCAAACCACTACACCACACTACTTAGGGCTGCCAAAAAATAAGTCTTTGTGTTTCTATTTCTCAAAATAATTGACTAAAATGCATACATTTTAAATTGCTTTTCTTAAAAACAAATAAATAGCACGTAGTTTCTAGCCATGGTACAAAACACACTTTAATATCATCACCCACATCATCATTATCATAATCATCATCTTGACATGAGTGTATATGCGCTAACAATTAGACCTTGTGATATTCTTCCTCCACTATTTAGCAAGGCTATATCCCTGTAATTAAAAAAGTATCTAAGAAGTTATATTGTTACATTGCAAAAAAAAGTGACGTTATCCTTATGAAGTTATAATCCTACAAGGGCAAGAGAGAGTGTCACATCCAGTATACCTCTGCTACCTTTCCTCCCTCATACAACTAACCTCCAGATCTCATTAGAAATCAAGGAGGTAAGGTCATCTCTTTTCAGAGGGTGAAAATAATTCAGTAGAAACCCGGGTCGAATCTATGTTGTTCACACACATCCTAAATGTTCCTGGTTAAATTGGGAGGGGGTGTTAACAAAAACCCCATTTAATCCAGGATAATCAATATCAGGATTTTTCCAGAGTTCTTTTTAAAGATTTGTATCATCGACAGTGTGAATAACTGATGCAAATAAACATGAATAGACTGGATAAAACTCTGCATGCCTTGAATGTGTTCTGAAGGCAACCAAACTTTTAGAGATGCACATCGATGCAGTTCCATGGAGATTTGACCCAGGTTCCTCCTGAACAAACGCGGAATGCATGTGAGATTATTGGCACCGTCGCACTGAAAAAAAAAATGACATCTGAATGATCCCATGATTCCAGCTGCACTAACATAGTTGGATGCTGCCCTGGTGCCCCAGATCAATATTGGTCATTGCAGGTTGCATGCAGAAATTATTGTACAAGGAGGTAGAGTCACACAATCACCATCAAGAAAACCCCATGATAGGTTTGCCTTAGAGTTGAAGTAAATCAGAAATGACTTGAAGACAAAAAAAACCCCAATCAGAATACACTGTTCCCTCCCCATTGTACCAGATCCTTGATATGCAGTTCTAGAGGGGAGGGCTTCTCTATAATGGCTCCAGTATACAGAACTCCTTTCCTCATGAAGTATACAAAACTCCTTTCCTCGTGCTGCTCTTTTCCAGCAGATTTTTGGATTTCCTGCCTTCAGTCTAGCTTCTCTGTTAATGGTCAAAATACCATGGGTTTCTTACACATGTGTACATTCCCCTACAGAAGCAGTTGGCCATTTGGGCTCAATAAGGAATGTCTGCATGATTCATGATTGTAGAAGCAGAGTTGTATGCATGCAGTTCCATTGTGATGGAGAAGTATGGGCATGCATAGGACATGCATACATTCCACATTTGATTGTTCATTTGGCTGCACAATCAGGTGTTCTTTCATTTAACACAATGGTTACACAGCACAATCAATGCATAATTACACATGGGGAGATTTATGTCATGAAGCGCCAATGTAGCCTCTTGGGCACAGTGTTTTATTGCTGCATTATTTGATATTGAATTTTGTGACTTATATTTTAAGTGTCATTGACTGATGTAAAGCATGTTTATTTATTTTTTGTTAAGCACCAGTCTGGTCATCTTCAGTTGGAGTGGAGAAAGCAGGTTACATTATAGAGCGGGAACATTGCTATTCAGTTGGTTTATTCAGTAATTATGGGGTGTGTGTCTGTGTGTGTTTGGGTATTTTGTTTTGAAACTTTGCTCAAGAATCCCCCATATTTCAGCTGCCATCTCTGATGTCTCCCCTTTCTCTTTGCTTCTCCATCTGCCTGTCCTGCAGTTGGGCAGAATGAGAATCTCTTTTCCTGTAGCTTACATCCATTGTTCCAGGTCCTTTTCTCTGGAGCAGCACAAAATACAGTAAGCTTGTTCCATCCTCAATAAGACATTCCTTCAAATATTTAAACAGGGCTATCATATCACTTCTTAACCTTCCCTTCTCCAGGCTAAACATACTGTACCTAGCTCCCTAAGTCTCTCCTCATATGGCATGGTTTCCAGACCCTCCTTTGGACACAGTCCAGCTTCACAACATCATCTTTGACTTGTGGTGCCCAGAACTGGACACAGTATTCCAGGTGATGTCTGACCAAAGCAGAACAGAGTGGCAGTATTACTTCCCTTGATCTAGACAGTATATTTCTATTGATGCAGCAGAGAATCACATTGGCTTTTTCAGCTGTTGCATCACACAATTGACTCATGTTCAATTTGTGGTCTACTAAGAGGAATCCTAGATCCCTTTCACATGTACAGTTCTCAAGCCAGGTGCTCCCCACCCTGTATCAAGCTGCTTTAATTCTGCAGCTTGCAACTGAACTCCCATTTGCAATGGAGTTCATCAGCCGCAGGCAGCAAAATGTCTCAGGATCTGTCTGTTTCCTCAGAGGTCCTGCTGTTTGGTGTGTGTGTGTGTGTGTGTGTGTGTGTGTGTGTGTGTGTGTGTGAAGTAGCCACTGCACAGTCTGGAAGGAAGCAGTGGGGGCCTCCTGGCCATTGTCTTGAGTTGCCTGGCAGCTGGGTTCCTATGGAGATATTTGTACACTTAAGGCTCTGGGCCCAAAAAAAACAGGCTGGGACAGGCTCTGAGAGAGGCAGATGAGGATGCTGGCTGGCCGGTGAGGAGAGGATGGGCTGCAGGGAAAGAGAGAGGGATATGGGAAGGGAATTTTAAGAAAATGGGGGGGGGAGCTTCGTTCAAGCCTCTGTCCTATCCCCCTCCTGTTCCTCCACTTTTGTTTTTTATTTAGCCAATATATTTTGGCAGAAAAGAAATCCAAATGGCAAAGTTTACCTGCTGCTCATTAAACTGAGGCTGCACTTGCACTGTAGAAATGATGCACTTTAATATCATTTTAACTTACATGGTGCAATGCTATAGAATTCTGAGATATGTAGTTTTGAGAGCTTTGTTGTTAACCACACCCTCGAGTGAATTTCAAACCATGGCAACCTGTGGATGGGATATTTCCGAGACTCCCTGTCCTCTGCTGTTTTGTTCAGGTCATACAAATTCATACCTGTGAGCTCCTTTATGGGTGTCCATCCATCTAGCATGCAGCCTTCCTCTCTTTCTATCTCCCTCCACATTTCCTAGCATTATTGTTTTTTCCAATGAATCGTGCCTTTGAATGATATGGCTAAAGTAAGATAGCCTCAATTTAGCACAAGTTTAAAAGGTTTTTAATGTTTATTTCAAATTTGTTAACATTTGGTTTTTATTGTTGGTTGGTTTGGGGAGTTTAAAACATTTTGCATATATTAAAAAAAAAACAGAAATACCACACCACACTACCCGAAAATACATATTTGTATCGCTGCAGTATCGTCACGGGTTATTTTTATATTGTTTCTTTCCCTTGTTATAGAATCATAGAATCATAGAGTTGAAAGAGACCACATTTTCCATTGTCATGGTGCATGAAGACAATGCAATACTGGCATTCTGAAATCCACAGTTCCAGAAAGAGTTCAAACACAGTAGATCACAAAGGATATTGGAATGCTGGATGATAATGGAGCAGAACCAACAATGCTGAGGAGGAACTGGACCTTTGTGATGCTCTATTCAAGCTGTGCTTAGGGTTGGCTCCCCTGTATGGATCTGGTGGGCAATGGTGTCTCTGATGTCAGTGGTGCATCAATCTGAAGCTTATTCTGAACATTAAAAGGGGCAATCCAAAATGCTGAAGCTATGTTAGAGATGACGGTCAGCACTTTGAGTATCTCCTTTAAAGTATGGACTAAAGCAGATTCATTGCCCCACTGACATTGGTGTCACCTGCCTCCACTGTAAGAACCTTTGTGGCCACTCAGAGCATTTCTTCCTGTTCTCAAGACACAGTCCTGACTCCTGACTCAAGAAGACTAAATCTTCCTCTCTCCATCTCTCTTTTTAACTAACAGGGAAACAACAATCTTATCTTGGATGCTAAGAACCTGCTGACAAAGTCTCAGAACATTTTCTTAACAAGATAGCTGAAAACCTTAGCAAATTTCCCCAAAGGTAAGTTAGCATTCAAAGTGTGAGCATATTTTTCATTAGGGATGGTTGAATCTGGCAGTTCTAGTCTTTCAGAAGACTAGGGTTGGAAGGGGATATCAAATCCAACTCCCTGTTCAGCAAGACCATCTCCAGCAGGTAATTTTCCAACCTCTATTTGAAGATGTCCAGAGAAAGAGACCACACCCGCCTCTCTAGGCAATTGGGTCCATTGCCAAACTATTCTTACTGTTAAGAAGTTCTTTCCAATGTTCATTCAAAATCTACCCTCCTGTAGCTTAAAACCATTAGATCTGGTTCGACCCTCTGGGGCGGCACAGAACTAACCTGCCCCTTCCCCTCTATGATAAAATCATGTCACCCCTCAATCCTCTCTTCATCAGGCTGAACATGCCCAAGTCCTGTAATCCTTCCTTATGTTTTCTCCATCTCTCTTATCATCCTCATTGCCCTTGTCTGAACCCACTCCAACTTGTCTATATTTTTTTTAAATGCGGTGCCAAAAACTGAATAGATGAAGCCTGATTGGGGCAGAATATAATGGGACTATTATTTATTTTGTTGGAAACTATGGTTCTATTAAAACAGGATAAAATATTACTTGCCTTCCTTTCTGCAGCATCACACTGCTGGCTCATGGTCAACTTATGATCACCAATAAACCCAAGGTCTTTTTCACATGTCCTTCTGCTGAGCCAAATATCCCCCATCCTATACCTGTGTATTTGGGTTTTTAATGGCCTAAATGTACAATTTTGCATTTGTCTCTGTTGAATTTAATTCTGTTTGTTTCAGCCCAATCTTCTACCAAGGGTCTTCTGTTCCTATCTTCTAGAGTGCTAGCTACCCCTCCCAGTTTTGTATCATTTGTAAGAAGTAGACTTAAGTCTACAAAAGCTCATATTGATAAAATGTTGAAGAGGGCTGGCACCAGGACTGAGCCCTGCAGCACTGCACTTGAGACTTTCCTCCAGTTTGAAGCACAGCCATTGTCAATGATTCTTTGGCCTCCAGGATCACCTATGGTCTAAAATACGATGTGGTGGAGGGGGGGGGGGAGAGGAATTCATTACAAATGTTTGTCCTCAAATGCTTTCTTAGGCAAATAGAAGGCAGTTTCACCATGCTTTTGCCTCCTTCTGGACCAGTGGTTCCCAACCTGTGGGTCGGGACCCCTTTGGGGGTCAAATGACCCTTTCATGGGGGTCGCCTAAGACCATTGGAAAGCACCTATTTAATTACAGTTATGAAGTAGCAATGAAAATAATTTCATGGGTTTGGGTCACCACAACATGAGGAACTGTATTAAGGGGTCACAGCATTAGGAAGGTTGGGAACCACTGTTCTGGACTGTTTTAGGCCCAGGAGCAGCCTGTTTAAAATAGGAAGTGATCTGGAAATTGGAGGCATTTAGGAACAAAATCTATTTTATTTTTTGCAGGAAGTGCATCCTTCCAAGGTTGCTTGGATGGGTAATGCAGCCCCCTAAACCCTGACAGTTATCCACTCCTATTTTAGGAATATGCATACCAACCTCTCCTTGCAGCCAGTGGCAGTGTATAGTCAGCTGTTTGGAGAAAATCATGATAGAGAATCCAAATGACTCCAGGGGATGCCAAGCAGCAGATGGTAGACAGTTTGGGTCACAGAGCCTGATGGTTGCTAATTGCAGCCTGGTACATGCAGGCTCTCATGTGGGATGCCCATTTTGTACAAACAGAACAACATGGCAAGTTTCTTTTGCTCTGAACACGACACAGAGTGATACCTATAACTGACTTTCTCGAATCAAATGTCTCTGCAAGGTTGGTTAGTTGGCTGTTTTTAAAAGATATTTCAGTTGCTGGAGGAGCTTTTGCAAAACAGTTCTTGTTGTTCCTGCTGTGTGCTCTCAAGTCTGAGGCTGAGATTGTGACTTGCACAGGGTCACCCAGGTGGTTTCTATGGCCAAGCAGAGATTTGAATCATGGTCTCCAAAGAGTCCTAGTCCAACACTCAAACCACTACCATACTAGCTCACAGCAACAGCTTTTGTGTGTGTGTGTATTTGAGCTGTGAAGCCTTCAAATGACAGAGGCTTGAGCACTGTTGATTGGATAGCCTGCAGGTCTTCTCACACTAGGGCCTATTCAAAGGTAAAATCATCATTCCTGAAAAACCATATTCCACTTTCTAGAAGCGGTTTTCAAGAAACAGCCATGTTAGTCTGCCACAGCATGAAAGGGAGGGTAAAGGAATCATCTTTAAGACTGATTTACTTTAGTATGAGTTTCTGTGGATTTCATTCTGCTTCAAATGCACAAAGATGCATGCTAAAAGAAATCAGACTTTTTAAAAAATAATTTTTGAAGCCAATAGTTTATCAGAAATACATTCTTTTTTTCTTCACATGTCCATTGATAACCTAGTTGAAATAAACCTTAAATCTAGAATATAAAAGTGAAAGAAGAAATCAGTCTTAAAGGTACTGCTAGGTTCATTCTGCTTCATTCCCACATCTTCTCCTTTTCTAAGGACTGAAATCCTTGTTAAATACTCCACTAGTACCACTCAGAAAAGCTCTTCCTCCTTATCAGAATCATCTAGCTTGATTTCATGCTTTTGCAGTAGACTCCATCAGTAGACCCCAGCAGCAATGCAAAACATTTCCTTCTAAATATCTTACTTTCTCTCCCTGCCTACCTGCTCTGCATTTTTTAAAATAGCACGACCATTGCACTACTGAGTAGTGGTTGGTGGCTTCTCTGTCAGTGGGGTGATACGTTTGCTCTGTGTTTAAAGTCTAAACTTTAGAAGGGTGGCCCAAGGGGCTGAGCTCTATCCCAGCAGTAGGTTCAGCACCTTGGATTAACCTTTAAATTCAAACCAAAGCCTCAAGTGGACCTACCTCTACTTACATGACCACTATCAGTCACCCCTGCACCTACATGCCACACTACATCACCATTTTAAGGTGGGCAGCTCTTCAGCTGTTTCATGGTGTGCCTTGATCCACAGTCATAAAATTTCTCTCCATGCCCTGCAAAATGTCTCCCAAAAAGAACTTCAGGTAGAGGTGATGTTAAGCTAGAAGAAGCCTACTTCTGATTTTTGGAGCCTTGCTTGCTGGTGGGAGAGGGCAGGAAACATCCTCCTCCTTGCATCCCAATCATCGGCAGCTCCCTTGGTCAGTGTGGCTACTGGATGTTTAGGTAGGCTTGAGGGGTATTTGCACTTGTAGCAATAGTGCCAAGATTATTGTGACTACATAGCCTTGGTATCTGCTGGAGTTTGGTACCAGGATCCCTCTGTGGATACCAAAATCCATGGATGCTCAAGTCCCATTAAATATAATGGCACAATAAAATGGGGTCCATTATATAAAATGGGGATTGACAACATGGCATAGTGGTTTGAGCACAGGATCATGACTCTGGAGATGAGGGTGTGAAGCCCAGCTTGGCCATAGAAACCCACTGGGTGATCTTAGGCAAGCCACACTCTCTCAGCCTCAGAGGATGGCAATGGCAAACTCCCTCTGAAGAAACCTATCAAGAAAAGCCCATTATAGGTTTGCCTTAGTGTTGCCATAAGTTGTAAACAACTTGAAGACATATAACAACAACAACAGCAAACAGCATATAAAATGGCAAAAACAAGATTTACTATTTGGAATTTATAATTTTTTAAAAAAATGTTTTCAAACCATGGATGAATAATTATCTGAATAAAGAATCTGTGGATATGGGGGCTGACTGTATAACAGAATACGGGGCAATTATTGGTTTATACAGTGGTGCCTCGGGTTACGAAATTAATTCGTTCCGCGGCTAATTTCGTAACCCGAAAAACCTTCGTAACCCGAATTGCCATAGGCGCTAATGGGGAAAAAAGCCGCGGCTCCGCCGCGGCTCCATTTAAAACAGCGCCGGAGTTTTTTCGTAACCCGAAAAAACTTTCGTAACCCGAAACAATAAATCCCTATGGGATTTTTTCGTATCCCGAAAAATTCGTAACCTGGGTATTTCGTATCCCGAGGTACCACTGTAATGCTAGCTGATGAATCTGTGTCTGCAATACACAATGCCAGGCGTGGACATTATTTTCTAAGAGGCCCAATACATTTCAGCCTTTGAATGTGTCTTAAAGCTTCTTCAATGGGGCACTTCAAATCAATGTTACAGAAATGTCTGAGCCAAGAAACTCCTTTTTCTTCATAGATTTCATTAGATGCTTTTCATTAGTTGCTCTTTTTTGCTATCAAAAGCAGAAAAACAGGTGTTGGTTGAACAGCCCACAATCCTATTAAGGGTTTGTAAAGCCCTCTGAGAGCCAAACCTGATCTGAATTACAGTATAGCTCATATTTTAAAAGAGCTAACAAAGATGCTGGATATGTCTAGGGCATGTGGCTCAGCCTCTTGCAAAACTCCCTTAAAATGTGGATTTGCCAACTCATGGATGTGGAAGCTTCTAAAGCAGATGGATGGTGAGAGATTATTATTAGAATGAAATGCCTTTTAGAGTCTTTACTCCAGTCACAGTGGAGGGGCCCATCTTAGGATGGTGAGTTATTTAGTTTTTTATCATTTTTAATCCTTACATCAAACAGAAACAAACAAACAGACAAACTGTCTGGAATTTGGAACTTTAAATAGTCTTTGCCTAATAAATTGTTTTTGCTTGGCACTGCTTTTTTTGTTTGTGTGAAGTGTACTAATTAATTTCTTTTATTTATCTGAAAGCGTTTATAAACTGCCTTTTCTCCTGGAAGCTCAAAGCGGCTAACAACAGAAATCATGCAGGCAATGGTTTTAAAGCTCCTAAAGCAAAAACCATGAAAGCTGGGATGGTATAGTGGTTTGACTTTTGTACTAGGATGGCAGGAGACCAGAGTTCGAATCCTCGTTCATCCATGGAAACCCACTGGATGTCCTTGAGCAAGTCATACTTCTCAGCCTTAGAGGAAGGCAATGGCAAAATTCCTCTGAATAAACCAAAGCCAACATGGTGCTTTGAGTATTAGACTCTAGGAATTGTTGCTATGTGCCTTCAAGTCATTTACAATTTACAGAGACTCTAAAACAAAGCTATCACAGGGTTTTCTTAGTAATAAATTTTTCAGAGGCAGGTTGCTATTGGTTCCTCTAAGGCTGAGAGTGAGTGATCTACCCAAGGTCACCCAGTGGGTTTTCATGGCTGAGCAGGGATTCGAACCCTGGTCTCCCAGAGTCCTAGCCTCAACCCTCAAACCACTACACCACACTGGCTCTCTGGACTCACACCAGGTTACAAACCCCTGCCTAGCCATGCAAACCCACTGGGTGACCTTGGGCAAGTCATACTCTCTGGGTGTCAGAAGAAGGCTAGGGCAAGTCGCCTTTGAACAAATTTTGCAATAAAACCCCATGACAGGCTCATCATAATTCAAAGTCATCCTGAAGACACACAACTACTCCTACTAGTATTAAAACAAATCTCACTAAATGAAAACAACAGCAGTGTGACAAAGCTACAGCAGCAGTCCAAATAATTAAAATACTCAAAAGACAGAGACAAATTAAAGCATCACATTTAACATGATGTATCAGATACATTCCTAAAAGGGAAGATCTTCACCAGCTTCCGGAATGATATTAGTGAGGAAATGAGATGTGTCTCCTGGAAAAAGGAATTCCTTAAATGTATGTCTCTTGATAACATCCTTCTCTGGACAGTTTAGAAACAAAGATAAAATGCAATAAAGAGGCAATAGAAGCAACCACAGTCTAACCATTTCCAGCAAAGGGGAGAATGAAATCAGATGACTGAAATATTTCACAACACATGAGTGTAATTCATGCTTTAACAGCCACTTTGACCTAAAGCAGAGCCTAAACATTTGCTTTTGTGGGCTCTAGCCCCCAGAATCCGCTGGACAGCATAGCCAGTGGCCATGTGACTGGGAGATTCTGGGAACTGGAGTCTACAAACAGTACTTTTCCAAACTCTGACCTCAGGGTGAAGGACTGGGCAACTTGTGGTCTATCAAATGTTGTTGGATTGCAACCCCCAACATGTTAAGGCACCAAAATGAATGGATTGTGGTAATTTCAGTCCATTGTTTAAAGAAAAAGCCATAGCTTGCCTACTATGTAGCCAGTACTTTCCATGTCAAGGATGCAGTAAATTTGTTCTAAATTTTATACCAGGTTCTATAGGTGCTGCCGAGAGGAATAGAATTCAACACCCTACACAGCATAATTGAAGTTTGTATTGAAACCCAGAGTGGACTCACTACATACCTAACTTTGAGCACACTAGATTCCACAGCCCTGATCAAAATGTATGGGATAGTTTCCAAGGCTTTGAGCCTTTGTCAAATCTCCACAGTGCAAAGAAAGTCCTTTCCTTGTGCCTCTCTATGTTTTTCCCCTGGACCTTCTCAGGGACTGCCCTTAGGCATCAGAAAACCCTTAAAAGAAACCCCTGCTGTGGATCTTAGGGACAAGGAAGCTTGGGTGGGGAGATGTAGTCTGAATCCCTTATTGTTGTTGGCCAGAATCCTCTATCATGGTCTATGTTACTAGATTTATGCATATTTAGCTACATAGTAGATGCGCTAAGAAATCCTGTTAGCAAATTGAGAAGAAGCATAATGGGACACCAGCAAGCATGTCCCGATGTGCATTGGGCTCTACTAATGCTAATCAAAACTCCCTAGCTGGCATCTGAATGCACAATGATCCTGAAACTCATCGGTCCTGTTATCTATTGTTTCCATTGTGCATCAGTCCCAATACACATTGGCCATCACTTTGCCATAGTAATGTAACAGAAACTATGTAGTAACAGAACAGCAGCCCTTTAGAGGATACACACAACACAGAACTGGCCAATTCTAATTCCTGCAGATGAAATTAGAGATACATCCAGGGTTCTAGCTGTCATTATAATATTTATATCCTGCCTTTTTCCCCAGTTCAGGATTCAAAGTGACTTATAACAAATTCAAAAACATTTATTGTCGACCCTCTGTATCCATGGATTCTTTAGCTACAGATTCAATCATCCCCAGCTTGAAAATATCTGAAGAAAATATAAAATCCAAAAAACAAAACTTGGGTGCTTTACAGACTGCCCGTTTAGGGCGGCCTGTAGGTGCTGCTTTTCCCGCTGGATCGGGGCCTCAGCTTCCAGTGAGGCAGCCTCCGAGGCAAAAGACCACTTCCCCACGGCCTGGAAAGGGGTGTCCTTGGGGCTTCATGCCCCAAGGACACCCGATGGCGGCGGGGAGGAGAAAGGGGCCGCTCTCCCTTGCGTCGCTGGCGCAGCTATCTAAAGGCTGTGCCAGCAACACAAATCGCGGAAGGAGCTCCATTTCGGAGCTCCTTCTCAAGCCGTGGAAAGGGTGCTCTATACACCCTCGCGTGACGTCACGTCTGCACCACCCCGTTTGGAGACAGCACATTCGTGATGTCATAATGGTGGCCCCCATGTGGAACAGGCACCTCCATTTTGTACGTCCTGGGGACGTACTAAGGTTAGGTGCGTGTGTAAGGCATGCACTTTGCCTAACCCTAATACGTCCCCAGGACGGACTCTATAACGAGCCTTGATTTTGCCATTTTATATAAGGGACACCACTTCACTATGCCATTGTATTTAATGAGATGTGAGCATCCACAGATTTTGATATCCCCAGGCGGTCCTGGAACCAAACCACAGAAGATTCAAGGGTCCACTTTAGTTAGAAATGCTCAAAATGCAAAAATTAAAATGTGATTAAATGATTTAAAAAATTAAACATAATACATAAACCAAAACCCATCATATTGATTAGGTGGGACAGGCCTTGTGCCATCACTCCTCAAAGGCCTGGTAAAACAGAAAGGTCTTTGCCTGTTTGCGGAAAGAACAGGAAGGATGCCAATCTAACCTCTCTATGAAGGGAGTTGAAGAGCCTGGAACCTAAGCATGTAGGGCTTTATGGGGCATAGCTAGCACATTGAAGTGTCCTCAAAATCAGGTTGGCAACAGCAAAAGTGTTGTGTGCTCCCTATAATCTTTGATTCTATGATCCTATAAACCAGCCCCGCTTGAGATCATTTAAAACCATCAGACAAATAATTCCATACAGGGAAATGGGTAAGCTCTCCTAGGTTGTTCAGGGAGTAAATATTGCTTCCAAACCCTATGGGAGTTACTCATCCTTGTCCTAAGTCTTTCTGTGAACATATGCTGCAATAGCCTACATTCTATTGTATTCCCACTATAAAGAATCAATGGAATTTACCTGTATGTTCTCACCTTTTATTGTGTACAGTCAAGTCATTTTCAACTTATAGCAATCTCAGATGAAGCTGTTATGGGGTTTTCTTGGCCAAATTGATTTAGAGGAGGTTTGCCACATGAAACAGACTTACCAAGATCATGGTTTGATTCCCTATTCAGCCATAGAAACCCACTGGATGGTAGTGAGCTTCCATGCCTGAATAAGGATTCAAATGCTGATCTCCTAGAGTTCTAGTACATTTGAATTGCTGCATCACACCAGCTCACTATTCATTCAATGCATCTGTTTTAATTTTGACTGGTGATAATAAGGACATTACCACATGAGCCCTGTTCTCACCATAATCATGCTTGTTAATGAAAACAGAATTATATAAAAGCGTCAGTACAAGGTAATAGGAAATCAATGTATAAAATATATACAAAGGAAAAGATATGAAAGATATGAAAATTGGGGATCGAAAACAGAATTCTTATTTCAAAGAAATTAATGAAAGAGGAGAGAAAATCAGTAACAAAGGAGATAAAGCACAGTATGAAGTATCGGTGAAGGTGAAAATTAAATTTTATTTATACATATTTAATTAAATCATTATTCAATTATTTAAACTAATTGTAAGTGGTATGTAGGTTTGTATGTCTTTGTGTGTGTTTACTTTGTCACTGTATTTTCTAAAATGGATAATACTTAAAAGGAAAGAAAGAAAACAGAATTATATCTGTTTGTATAATAGCCATTATTGCATGTCTTCACAGTCATGCAACTGGGGCTGCTGCTGCTATTGTGCTCTCTTCCCGATTTCCCCTTAACCTCGCCTCCCTAACCTAAGCACTATCCAGCATACCTTTGGGATTTTTTTTAAAAAAAATCAAATAATTCCAGAGCTCTGCTACTGCGATTGAAGTTTTTACAAAAGAAGAGGTGGAAATAGGGAAAAGTATAATAATAAAAGGAACCAGGCTGCTTGGGAATAGTGGGGGAGGCAAGGGAGAGAAGGAGAAACCACATGACTGCCACTATTGCGACTGCTCTGGCAGCAGTGTTTCACACCCAGAGACTAGCACAATTGCAAGCTCATTGATGGGTTTCCCCACCAAGGAAAAGGGACACCCTCACCATGTTTGGTGGACACAGCAGCTATGAGTCGGAGGCAACGTTGTGAGATTTTTTCTTGGTCTAATTTAAAAGCTCCATGTAGTAACCTGCTAAGAGGCAGGCCATTATTACTCAATGTTTTAAACAGTCCTACATTTCCCCATTTTAGAAGCTCTGCTTGTTTTCCTCTAGCATCCTTTAGCATCCGGTACAAGCCTGAGAGATAAACCAAGATGTCTAATACTGGAGCGATTCAGAGAAGCAAATCTATCACCCGGTTCAAGAAGCCTGTAACCACCAGCCAAGACACTAAAATGACTCCCGAACAGACCGCATGCTATTTGGCCTTTGCTGATCCCAGCAATCCTAAGGTGAAGGCAATGCTGGCTTCTGCTCTTATGAAGGACAGGAAGGTTGTGGATATAGAGGGAAAGGAGGGTGAAGACAAACAACTCATTGGGATCCTCAAAGCTGCTGAGGCGCGAAACCGCCTTCGAAATGCAAGACTCCAGTATCAGAATCTGAGAGTGAGTTAATAATAATAATAATAATAATAATAATAATAATTTTATTTATATTTTCCCGCCTCTCCCCACGGATCAAGGCAGGATTACAGCCAGTATCAAATCAATGATGCATCATAATTACAATCATTTTAATTACAATGATAGTTACTGTCAGTGGCCAGAAAGGTGGCTGGTGGATAGACAGGGAAACACATAAGGTCCTTCATGATACATTATCAAGGATCGTCTGTAATGCATCCTACAGAATACTGGGATTGGTAGCTTTATGAGCTCTCTGGCTGAGAAGTCTAAATACCCCTCTATAAAGTCCTAATCCCAGAATTTTGTATAGTGTTGCCATAGTAGTTGGAATGGAAATATAGTACAGTGGACCCTCCACATTCGCAGGACAGCCATGAAAGTGGGGAAAATGCAAATAAAGAAAACACCTTTTTTTTTAACCTGAGATAACATATCTCTAGGAATCTCCAGCAGAAGTCTATGGTCATTTTTCACTAGATGTTGACTTTTTAACCAGATGTTGACTAACAATGGTGTGTTAATATCATTTCCCCTTCCTTCTGCTGTGGTTTCACTTGGAGCAGTAATTCGGTTTTTCCATTTGTGCGTCTGCATAGTTCTTGTTTGATGGTGCCTTGTTGGAATTCAGGAAGGGTTTGGGCAAAGCCCCTGATACCTGAACAAGCCTAGCAAGTGTGGGCTGAAAAGAGAAATCGTCTTATGAAGCTGGAACTAGAACAGAAAATAGAGAGTTAGAATACACAGACAAAGGACAGAACCAGTTGATGTTTTCTGCATACGTACATTGCCCTATGGAATTGGTTGGTCTTTTTTTGGTCTGATGTAGAACATTTATATCCAGTTGCATTCAGTGCTGGGCACCTCATTTTAAGAAGGATACAGACAGGTTGGAGCAGATTCAGAGAGGAGCAAAAGGGGTGGTAAGAGGTGTGAAAAACAAAGGCCCCATACAGACTGCCAAACTAAAGCTGCTTCGGGTCACTTTGGACTTGGTATGCTGTTTAAATGATGCATGCATCCTAAGAGTCCAGAAGCTGCACCAAAGCTGTGCTCCAGTCCTTAGGGCTGGATCTTGGCTTTGGCGCAGCTTCCGGACTCTTGGGACGCATGCATTATTGAAACAGCATACCTCCAAAGTGACCCGAAGCAGCTTTATTTTGGCCTGTCTGTATGGGGCCAAAATTTATGAGGAAGAGTTGAAGGAGCTGGATCTGGTGATGAGAAGACAGAGGGGTTTGTTTCTTGTGGTGGGAGGCTGATTTGTATTGTATTGTACTGGTTTGTTTTCTACAATATAAATTGCAAGTGCAGGGGAGTCAGTCTAAAGTAGGACTTCAGAAATCCATTCTTTTAAATAAATGGATGGCGCAGTGACTTAGTAGAAACCAAGGGAGGTTGCCATGGATGTATTGGTATCCTCAATTACCTTCTTGGAGATCCACCATTCCATTACTTCTTTTTCCATGACTCCCAGGGCAGCCAGGGGATCCATTGCCACAGGGACAGGGAAACCACTCTTCATTTTACTGCTGCCTTCCCCAACCAGCCATCCCAAGTTCAATGGATCTCTCCCAGTTCTGTGAAGGTCCAGCAGCTGGGAAAGTTTCCATACAACTAGGAGCAGCTGCAGGGTGGAAGAACACTAATAAAATCAAACCAGATTGAATCCCATTTTGGGGGAAAGGTGGGATAGTACATTAATCATAGAATCATAAGTTGGAAGAGACCACAAGGGCCATCCAGTCCAACCCCCTGTCATGCAGTAATTCTCAATCAAAGCATAAATTCATTAGTCAGTGGATGGTCCAAACATTTTGCAGTCTGCAACCACTTTGCTCACACCTGGCTTCTATGGCTGCATCCATACTGCAAAAATAATCCAGTTTGATACCATGTTAACTGCCATATCTCAATGCTATGGATTTCTGGGAATTATAGTTTGTTGTGGCACCAGAACTCTCTGACAAAGAAGGCTAACTGTCTCAACAAAATTACAATTCCCAGCATTCTGTAGCATTGAGCCATGGCCATTAAAGTGGTGTCAAACAGGGTTATTTCTGCAATGCTGATGCAGCCTATGTTGCCTTTGGCTGTGACCTCCAGCTTTCCCCCCTCACCATTTTTGACACTCAAGTGCAGGAGTAGAGAGAATATAGCTCATGGTCCACATGTGGCCATGGATCCCACTTTTGTGGCCCCTGAACCCACACCCACCTGGCCTTTCTAGTATCATAGAATCATAGGAGTTGGAGCAGAGCTCAAGGGCTATCCAGTCCAACCCATTTCTGCTATTCACAGAATCAAAGCACCCCTGACAAATGGCCATCCAGCCTCTGCTTAAAGACCTCCAAAGAAGGAGGCTCCACCACAATCTGAGGGAATGTGTTCCACTGCCAAATAGCTCTTACTGTTAGGACATTCCTCCTAATGTTGAGGTGGAATCTCTTTTCCTGTAGTTTGAATCCATTGCTCTGGGTCCTGTTCGCTTGAGCTGCAGAAAACAAGCTTGCTCCATGCTCAGTTATGTCACCCTTTCAAATATTTAAACAGGGCTAACATATAATTTCTTAACTGTTTCTTCTCCAGGCTAAACATAGCCAGCTCCCAAAGTTGCTCCTCATGGGGCATGGCTTCTAGACCTTTCACCATTTTGGACACCCTTCTCTGGACACCCTAACTCCCTCCATTTTTTAGAAAGAAATTGGTACCATGTCTGGGTTACATATGCCCCAAAACAGCACAGAAAGCACCCCAAATATACAATATTCATAAAAATACCCAGCCCTGCATTCTAGATTTCCACACCCAATACCCCCATCATCTCCCAATGCCTCTATTTTCATCAGAGATCCTCTCAAAATGGTGGTAGGAACTGATGCAACATCACGTCCATTCACTGTTTTGAGAAGGACTTTGAAGGAAAAAGGGGGGGGGTATTTTGAAGGGGGTGGTACAGCCTGCAGGGAGGTCAGGGACAGAATGGGCTCCTGGGTCCACTCCTACTATTTTAATCTATTTTCCCCATGAAGTTTTCTCAGTGGAACTTTTGTCTAGGAAAATGTGGCCATTACAGGCCAAGGGTGTGTGGTGAAAACACACTGGAATTCCTGCTTAAATCCCAGATGGGAGAGATCACCATCAACCGCTTGTCAAAACCAAAGGCAAATGTTTAGACAGTAACTTCAAGATCCTTGGAGACCTTCCCATGCAGACCTTTCTTCTGACTGCTGTCATTTTATTCATGGTTTACAAACATTGATCCAAGTTCCCTTGCATAATCCCCGTGAGAAAGCCAATTCTGGGCAAAACTGCTTATTTTAGACCAGGCCACTACAAGGAAAGTATTTTCTTTTTAATCATTGAACAACATGATATCACAACTTGGCTCCGGCTGTAACTATGGGGCTGCTGTTATTTATGGCACTCGCTAGCAATATGCTATAGTTAGCAACCTTGGAAGAGGGGTGTGCTGCTGCTACTGTCCAAACAAACCCTACATTGTTTGCCAACTTTAAGGCTGTTCTGGTCTGGAAGACAAAACATTGTCAGGAGGAGGTTTCATGGCCAATAAACACCACCTGGTGTCTTTGCAGGCTTTCTAAAGTGGCATTATGTACAAAGTTAATTCTGTGAAATGCTTTTTTTAGAAACTGTGTCCATGTTGATGGTTTGGCAGCAGGAACATTCCCAGTCAATCCCCTGTCATCCTACATCTCAGCTGCTTTTAAAATGTCCCTGTTTCTTTCTCATCCTCCCACTTTCCTCCCTTTTCTTCAGCTTACTCCCATTGCTGCAAGCTGAATTCAAAGTGCAAAGGGAGTTTGCACTATGTTCAGAATGGGGAAGGTGGCAGTGGAATCCTGACTCAGGCAAAAGCAATTGCTGCAGATAGGTCTATTTTTTTCTCATTCATATTTTTTCCCATCCTGACCACGCCTTGATGTTGCTTGGCTTATGTCCCAGTTTTCAAGTGTGAAATGTTGGAGGGTTTGTTGGTGTTCAGACTTGGACTCTGACCAACAGGACTTAGTTCCAGATATAAGTCCAATGAGATCAAGTAGGATTTGAGTTTGTTGTAACTAACTCATTCTTTTGATGGGGGGGGGAGGGTAAATGCTCCATAGCTCAGCAATGGAGCAGATGCCTTCTGAGTAGAACCATTTGGGTCACCACAAATTCTTGGACTCCAGCTCTCATCATCCCCACCCAATGATCCTGCTGGCTGAGGATAATGTGGGTTGAATTCTTACTGCATCTGAAAGTTCACAGGTTCCCATCTCTTGATGTAAGAGAGGTAGGCTTAGATCCAAGTATTAGTCACAGCTGGAGTAGATCTCCTGAATCAATGTAACTTATGTAAGAATTTCTTAACAAGATTCCATTGATTCAATAATAAAATGAAATTCAGTAGAGACAGAGGCAAAATTCTAGTTAGGCCACACATCGTGTCATGGACTTAGAGGTGGGATATAAATAAAGGTTTTATTTATTTTATTATATAAACAAATTCACAAGTAGAGGATAGGGGCTATATGGCTCAGTAGTAATATATGTGAAAATGACCTTGAATTACTGTTGATCATGAGCCAGCAGTGTGATGCTACATACTATTTTAGCTTGCATTAACAGACACATAGTTTCCAAGTTGAGAGAAGTAATAATCCCATTATATTCCATGCTGATCAAGCCTCATCTGGAGTACAGTGTTCAGTTCTGGGTGCCTTGTTTTAAGGATATAGACAAGTTGGAACAGGTTCAGAGAAGGGCAGTAAGGGCAATAAGTGGCACGGATAGCAAAACATATGAGGAAAGGTTGAAAGTGTTGGGCACATTCAATCTGGTGAAGATATGAGTGAGGGGTGACATGACTGCCCTCTTTAAATACCTCAAGGGCTCATAGTACTTCAGTATCACAAGGAAGAAGGAGCAGGCCTGTTCTCTGCTGCCCAAGAAGGTAGGGCCAGGAAAGCTAATGGAGTCTTCTTTTCTGGATGTCTTCAAAAAGGATGGACCTTCTGCAGATGCTTTAGCTGGAGATCCTGCCATGAGCAGGAGTCTGAACTCAGTGATAGATGATGACATCCAACCTGAGAGAGCCCGCTTTGGTGGGAACTAAGAACTGGGTTTAGGCCATAACGCTCAACCCTTGGTGTCACCAGTTAAAGAATGTGAGGCAATGGAGCTTGGAGAGATTGCTGCCAGTTTGAGTAGACCATGCTGGCAAGTCAACCATGTTCTGGTCCAGTTTAGGGCAATTGTGTATGTTCAGCCACTCTCTTTCTTTTCACTCCAGGCACAAGAGATCAACTTCCTGATTTCCTTCCAGAGGAATGCTAAAGGCGCTGTGAGACTGGAGGTCTTCCTTCCTCCCCGGAGGAACCTTGCAAAATTATCTGACTGCATGAACACAGTCCAGGTATATGGTGGGCAAGGATATAACTCTCTGCTTATTTCATTCTCAGAGGCAAGGATGAAACTTTCAAAAGTTTTCTTCTGAGAGCTAGGCTATAAACTGGGTCCAAACAAGCTGATTATCTATAGTGCTTTTTGGGAACTCAACCCCTGGAATATTCATGGCCACTACCTGAGTTATTCTGGGTGTCTGAAATACCAAAAAGTCTGTCTGTCTGTCTGTCTGTCTGTCTACAACTTTGCTGTTGTGTGTTTTCAAGCTGCTTCTAACTTAGGATGACCCTAATGCAAACCTATGATGGAGTTTTCTTAATAATAATAATACTGTTTATTTATAGCCCGCTTTTCCAAAAAAT
Source organism: Sceloporus undulatus (assembly GCF_019175285.1). Classification (NCBI taxonomy): domain Eukaryota; kingdom Metazoa; phylum Chordata; class Lepidosauria; order Squamata; family Phrynosomatidae; genus Sceloporus; species Sceloporus undulatus. The sequence continues at coordinate 8,266,759 of NC_056525.1, read as the reverse complement.
GATCAAAGCAGAGTACAGCATAAATGTAAGCAATATACAATATAAAACATACAATGTAAAAACATCATAAAAACATCCCAGTAATAAAGCACAGTAAAATTCAAAAGAGTAAAACCAAAGAAACAAACTAGCTGGATAAACAACTGTATAACGGGGGAGAATAACAAATGTCAAGGCACATGAGGGAATGCTTGTTGGAAGAGATAGGTCTTAAGTTTCTTCCTGAACAGGTCAAGGGAAGTGGCAGCAGAGCAAGATCTGTTTGGAGGAGGTTTGCCATTGCCACCCTCTGAGGCTGAGAGAATGTCACCAACACTGTGAACATGTAAAATTGGCAGTCAAAGCTCCAAAGAAGGTCTCAAATGCCATGATGTGGTCTTTCAAGCCCTGGAGCATACCTACACAGCAATAGAAGAGAGAAATATTGATGCTCAGCATTGATAATAAACCATAGTTTTTCCAAAAAGTTCATAATCTGAAGGGTGGCTGAGATGACACAGTGCCATAGGAAGTTATATTCTGCTATTTCTATAGGCACAGAAGATCCTTGTTTGCCATTATTTCTTCTCACATTACAGGGATAAACTCTTGCATGGTAGTTTTTGAAGTCTGAACTGCAGTGAGTCCTCCAGAATCAGTTTAAGTTCTGCCTAATTGAATGGATTTGTCCAACAGCAATTTTTATTCAGCCAACAAGTTCTCAAATCTTAAATACACACATAAATTTTTCATTGCAACTTTAAAACAAAACAAAACCAAGAAGCTTTAAAAAAAGGAATACAGTAATGATCCAGAATAAATACTTATCTCATTTGCTCATTTATATCTTGTTCAACTTACTTCTATTGTATCAAGCCTTGTAATTACTTTAAAACCCATTTTAAGTTATTACAAACGGATTTTAGAGCCTAAACAGAAGAAACTGCAACATGGTGTCAAGTATTTTGTAAAGAAAAAGTAGCTTCTTCTTAAAGTGAACCCTGGAAATAAATTTTAGTTATTAGTACCGCTCCTCTAGCAGTCTTAAAGGATGCATCCAGACTAACTGATAGGGGCTGGAAGGGGGGGAGGGATGCAGATCACACCAGGTGACACCTCAGTAAGAGATGTTTGCCATCCGGAGTAAAGTGTCACACCATGTCTTTGTGCGAGTAGATTGGGACTCCTGGAAACTAAAGGTCCTGGGAATCATAGAATCATAGAGTTGGAAGAAACTGCAAGGGCCATCAAGTCCAACTCTCTGCCATTCAGGAAATCTCAATCAAAGCCTCCCTGACAGATGGCCATCCAGCCTCTGTTTAAAGACCTCTAAGGAAGGAGCCTCCACTACACTCTGAGGGAGTTTGTTCCACTGTCAGACAGTCTTTACTGTTAGGAAGTTCCTCCTAATGTTGAGGTGGAATCTCTTTTCCTGTAGCTTGCCTCCATTGCTCCGGGTCCTAGTCTCTGGGGCAGTAGAAAACAAGCTTGCTCCCTCCCTCAATATGACATTCCTTCAAGTATTTAAACAGGGCTATCATATCACCTCTTAACCTTCTCTTCTCCAGGCTAAACATCCCCAGCTCCCTAAGTTGTTCCTCATAGGACTGGTCCACCCAACCAGAGGTATCAAGGAGGCTGTCTGGGATGTTATTGGTATGCCACAGCAAACTCCTGGGAACTTCTCCCATCACCAGATGGTGCCTGGACCCCTTTGGGACTTGCAAACAAGACAGGTAGACCAGAAAAACCTGGGAAAACAGTTCCTTCAGGTGCCCCGGTCTACCTCCCCATCAGTGGCAAGTTGGCCAGAGCCTTTTTCTTCTATGGTGGCTCCATTTACTCCTAAGAGACCATTGGCCTGTCAGGTCCAAGCCTGGGGATGACAGCATGAGTTACCACACTTGGATGACACCAGCCCTAGTGATACCACTCCCTAAATTGGCCACATGAGGCCTAAACACATGGCAAAAATGCCCCCCAACTCTCCTAAAGTTGGGGGCAAAAAAAATTGTTTGGTTTGGGTTTTTTTGCTGGGGTGCAATGGAAAGGTGTGGCCCTCCTAGCCTGCCACTGTTGTCCCTCTTCTGGTACCATGGTGGACATATTACTCCATGACTAGGTTGGCAACTGTCAGCCAGCAGACGACTTCTTCTTCAGCCACCTCTTTACTGTGGAATGACCTGCCTGTAGAATAACTCAACATGTCTTATTTGTCCTTTTAAACTATTATATGTTTTAATTTAATATAATTTAATTAATTTAATTTGTTTTTTATTGTTGATTTGTTGCTGATCCTTGGGGAGAGGCAGGTAAGCATTGTTATTGTTATTGTTTTTATTTTCTCCAATTAAAGACATTCTCATACTCTAGCCCTGTAAAAATTTGGAATACATATTTCTCCCTTCAGCCTTCTTCACTTTCCTTTCCTTCCATTTCCTTTGCAGAGAGGGCGGATTGAAGAGATCCTGGAGGATGAGACGGGGGAGATCTTTATCAGGAGGCCTTGAACCTCCCATAGAACAAGGCAGTACAAGGGACAGAAGATACGGATGGGAGCCAACCAGACCGTGACTCGCTGGAGGCCTGCCATTTAGCAAAGTTACTCCTGTTGAATAAACCACATGGATTATTATCAGTGACTAAAAAATAGTGCTGTTCTGAAAATTCCTTCCTTTTTTCTTAGCAATTCCTTGTCAATGGATGGGTCTACATAGGTCAGAAGCTACCCTATATTCCCCAACTGGGCACTCCTGAGTGATGCTGGGTAGTTAGCTGCACACACATCCTGCTTTGCCATCCCCGCTAGCATGAATTGCTCCCTCTGAGGTCAAAAACAAAGCATCCAGTGTTGACCCCATGGCTGGGTACCTTGTGATTTCAGAGGGAATGAGTTGCACTAACAGCAGCAGCACTGTGCAGCATTGTGGGATGTTGTGTGAACAACCAATTGGCATCGCCCTAGAATGCTTCGGATTTTCCTGGAAAATCCAAAGCAAAGGGCAAGTTATTTTAAACCGTGTTAAGGCAGAGCAACTACTAAAGAAGATCAAGGAAGAAAGTGCAGGCTTATTGTTGAACATAAAGAAAACAAAAATAATGACCATGAAGAATTTATGCAAATTCAACCTAGACAATGAGGAAGCAGAAATACTAAAGGAGTTCTCATGGCTAGGATCAAGCATTGATCAGAGCGGGGACTAAAGTCAAGAAATTATAAGAAGGCTAAGATTGAGGAGGGCAGCTATGAAAGAACTAGAAATGATCAAAAATGTAAAGATATATAACTGAGCACAAAAGTTAGAATTGTACAAGCCATTGTATTTCCTGTTACCATGCATGGATTCGAGAGCTGGACAGTTAAGAAAGAAGGTAGGAAGATAATCAATTCATTTGAAATGTGTTGCTGGAGAAGATGGCTGAGGATACTATGGATAGCCCAGAGGTCAAACAAATGGGTACTAGAACAGATCAAACCAAAAATCTCTCTGGAAGCCAAGATGGCAAAACTCAGGTTGTCGTACTTTGGACACATCATGAGAAATCATGACTCATTGGAGAAAGCAATAATGCTAGGAAAGGTGGAGGGAAGCAGAAAGAGAGGAAAGCCACATGCTAGATGGATGGACTCTATTAAAGAGATCACCGGTATGAATTTGCTGGACCTGAGCAGAGGAGTAAAGGATGGGGAATCTTTGAGATGTCTCATCTACAGGGTGGCCGTGGGTCAAGATCAATTCGAGGGTGGATAACAAGAACAACAAGAAGGCAGGGATGGCCCCATTTTGATGCTGAACTGCCCTCACATCACAGTCAAATCAGAACTTTGACCCTGCATCATGAAGACAAGTTGTGCTGAGGGTGAGAGGAAACCATTTTAAGTGGACCATGTAGACATGTACAAGATCACAGAAAAGACATTGTTTTACTAAACACTATTTCATGCAAGATTTTGGAGACATTCTCACAGGTATGGTTTGTAGGGCTTACCTTACTTTCAGAGGCAGCCAAGGAGTATGCATGAAAGTCCTGTTTTTCATTTTGCCATAGTTTTGCAGGCAGCTGATGGTATCCCTGGCTTCTGCACTTCCATTGAAGCCCATAGGAACACATGATGATCACTGTTCTGGTACAATCATCCCTTCCATGGGGCTTTGCCAGTGCAGATTTGTGGGCAGCCAGGGTGGCTGCAGAATTATGTGGAGATCAGAAGTAGAAAAGACACACACATCACACTTCAACCATGTCACAGATCCCATGAAAAGCAATTCCAAAATAATTTTACATTGCCCAGAAGGAAGATCTTTCATCATGTATATTCAGCCCAGGAGGCTGCAGAGTGATGACAGCTGCATCTACACTACAGAATTAATGCAATTTGACACCACTTTAATTGCCATGGCTCCATCCTATGAAATTTTGGGATTTGTAGTTTTGTGAGCTATTTTGCTTTCTGTGTCAGAGCTCTGTTGCCACAACACACTACAAATTCCAGGATTCCATAGGATGGAGCCATGACAGTTCAAGCCGAGTCAAACTGCATTATTTCTGCAGAATGGGTGCAGCCTAATTCAAGGAAGTCATGGGCCTGAGTTTGAAAGAACTGAGCAGGACTGGTAATAATAGGTTGTCCTGGAGGTTTTTCATTCATGAGGTCACCAAAGGTTGAAACTGACTTGACAGCACTTAACAATAGCACAGTTTCCCTGTGTCATCTCTGTCATTTCCTGCATCATTTCTCTATCAGTTTGGACTTCACAGGAATAGATACACAGAGAGAAAGCATGAGACAGCTTATCATTACTAGAACTGAAGGAGAAATTTGCATGGTTTGAATTACAATGCAAACTCATTGAATGTTGCACTGAAAGTAAAAGTTATTCATCTTTTGAAATTCACCTTCACTGAATTTACAGAGGAGTTCTTCGACTTACAAATGTATACAGACATGAATATAACAGAAGAAAGTACATGTGTGTGTGTTGTTTGTGTACATGCATTTTAATAGCATACAGTCGGCCCTTCTCATCCACGGTTATTTTATCCACAGATTCAAGCATCCACAGCTTGAAAATATTCAGAAAAAGTATAAATTTCAAATAGCAAACCTTGAATTTGCCATTTTACATAAAGGATACAATTTTAGTATGTCCTCATATTTAATGGGACTTGAGCATCCACAGATTTTGGTATCCATGGGGGGGGGGGTCTTGGAACCAACCCCAGTGGATAACAAGGGGCCACTATATTAGGAAAACTGCTTGCAAAATGTATCCTTTAGGCAAAAATTGCAGGCAAAAATACATGTATTAGGAGAAATACAAATAAAAATACATGCACTTTTAAAAAAAAGTCCCCAAGCTAAGTGGTGTCCTACACTAAAAAAATATAAGAGCAATTCAGCATGCCTACTGCCCAAGACAAAACAAAAATGATGACCATGGAGGATCTATAGTAATTCAACCTAGATAATGAGGAAATTGAAGTAGTTAAACAAATTCCCACACCTCAGAGCAAACACTGATAAGAATGGAGATTGCAGTCAAAAAGATGGGGAATGGGAAGGGCAGTCAAGAAAGAACTAGATAAGAATCTAATGTAAAGATATATGACTGAGTACTAAAGTCAGAATTGTCCAAGCCATTGTATTCCCCATCACCATGGACAGATGTGAGAGCTGGACAATGAAGAAAGCCAACAAGAAGAAAACCAACTCATTTGAGCTGTGGTGCTGGAGAAGAGAGCTAAGGATACCTGGATAGCCAAGAGAACAAATAAGCGGATCCTTCAACAGATCAAGCCTGAACTCTCCCTGGAAGACAAGATGATGAAATTGAAGATATCGTACTTTGGCCAGATCATGAGAAGGCATGAAGGAGGAGGGCAGTAGAAAGAGAGGAAGACCGCATGCCAGATGGATAGACTCAGCCGAGGAGGTCATTGGGCCTTGAATCTACAAGGCCTAAGTGGAGACGTGGATTTTAGGAAGTTTTGGAGATGTCTCATTGACAGGGCAGCCATGAGTCAGGGCCGACTCGAGGGAAGTTCACACAAACAGACATACACAAGCAACCTCATTTTTTTCAGCCTAACTGGCCACTTACAGCTGTAGCAATGTAATGTGATGCATGATGTATGTTGCACAGTGTTGTACCAATTATATCATAAACCCCACCTTATTGAACAATTCCTATACGATCCTAGCAAAAAGCAAGAACCAGCTATTTAGGTGGAAGATAAGACAACTATGATGTGGGTAAAACCTGGGGCAGCTGATGTCTTTCAAGTTAGTGATGCCTTCCATGTCAGTGGACTGATAAATGCAGCCTTAGTTTTAAAGAAGGTATTCTTGAGCATTGGACTACGACTTCAGAAACCAGGGTTCAAATCTCCACTTGAGCATAAAAATCCACTGGGTGACCTTGGCCAAATCACATTCTCTTAGCCTCAGAGGATGGCAATGGTAAACTTCCTCTGAAGAAACTTGCCAATGATAGGTTCTCCTTAGGCTTGCCATAGGTTTTTTTAAAAATGACTTGGAGGCATAGAGCAACCAATCCAGGGTGCTGTGCCTATTTTGGGAATAAAAATTTGCACTTTGAATAGTGCTTTCAAAACCCAGAGTAGATTCACCAACCACCATGATGAAGGTATATCCAACTCTTTTCCCTTTCTTTTCTTGAGCTGTGTTTCATAAACATTTGTGGAACTATTTTGTTTTTCTCAAATCTCTCTCTGCCAGATTTGGTTTTCTTAAGATAGCAAATAAGTGGGAAAACATGGAAAGGTTACAAATGAAAGACAACGGGGTTTTTTTCCTTACAAAGTTCATTTGCATTGCAGAAATAATCCAGTTTGGCACCACATTAACTGCCATAGCTCAATACTATGGAATTACGGGAATTATAGTTTAGTGAGATTTTTAGCCTTCTCTGTCAGAGAGCTCTGGTGCCACAATAAATTAGAATCTGTGTTGTAAGCTGCCTCGAGCCTTGGAGAAAAACAGACAATATATTATTATTATTATTATTATTATTATTATTATTATTATTATTGCTGTCCTAGCTGCTGAACCATCTCTCTCAAATAGGTTGAGGGCCTTGGATAACTCTTTGAAAGTTTGGACCGATACCAAAATCGGATCCATTGTCCCACTGAATGAGAGCCACCAAATGCCTGTTTCAGAATCACTTCAGATGTTCCATGCAAGCCATGAAAATGTGCCTTCGGCTGCATCTACACTACAGAAATATTCCAGTTTGACACTGCTATGGTGTTTTGGGTTCTATAGTTTCTTGTGGCTCTCTGACAGCGAAGGCTAAAGAAGTCACAAAACGACAATTCCCAAAATTTTGTTGCACTGAGCCATGGTAGTTAAAGTGGTGTCAAACTGGACTATTTCTGCAGTGCGAATGCAGCTTTTCTTTCTGAACTAGCACTTCTTTTTCTCTGTGCTTTCAGGTATTGGCTTTAAAAAAAGTGTGTGAGGGGGAGAAGAGATGTACCAGTTGTTCATCTTCCTTTCCTTCCTCAGAGCTTATCTGGAAAACATCCAATGCAGCTTCTTGAGAGCTAATTTCACATGAAGCTAAACTGAAACCAATTAAGTCCCCTCCACAGGATACATGTTTTTTAATCACCTTTCCCCCTACTGTGCCCAGTGCCTGCACGCCCCCTTTTTAAAATTGTTTGTACAATGTGGAAACATACACACTACAGAGAGGCACAGTTAGCCCTGGCTCCTGGTTTTGCTTTTGCTGACCTAAAAAAAATTAAAATGAAAAGGCACAGAGCCAAAGCCAATACAGTTCAAATCCTAATTTCCTCCTTGGAAAATTCTTGTTGTGTGCCTTCAGGTCACTTCCAACTTATGGCGACCCTAAGGCAAAAGCGGTTTTGGACTTTCATCAGAGGGGATTTGCCATTGCCATCCTCTGAGGGAATGTGACTTGCCCAAGGTCACCCAGTGGGTTTCCATGGCCCAACCAGGATTCAAACCCTGGTCTCCCAATTTCCTAGTCCAATGCTCAAACCACTATTACTGAGTTCTTTTCCTCCACTCTCTCCTCCCTGAAACTAGGAAAAGAAATCTGCTTTCCGAAATTGGCTGGTGAGAACTTGTGCTAAACCAAGGAAATGTTAGGTATTGGCACATCTGTAAGGTCTCTGTACTGAAAAGGTCATTTTTGCATATGTAAAGATGTTATGTAGCTGTAGAGAGTATCTGTATTATGTAGAAGCAGAATATGTGTATTCCAAGAAAGATATGAGGCCCAGCCCTAAAAGCGTGACTTCTGTACTGTGTCATTTTGCTGCATCCACACTGTAGAAATAATCCAGTTTGACACCACTTTAAGTGCCATGGCTCAATGCTATGGAATTCTGGGAACTGTAGTTTGATCAATCAACTGAATATTCTATCAATTTTACCTTTAAAAATGCACCGGCACAAATACAAAGGCAGCGCTGAGAGGGGGGAAATGGTGGATCTGCCAAAAACTGAGGAGAAATGGTAAACACCCCTCTGCCATTAGTCCCTCCCCTCCAGAATGAATCGATTCTGATCTCTCGTTCCCACTTATTGAACTTGATTCAGAATCACTTCTTCTCAAAAGAACCTCTTTCAAACTACTGTCTGGGGAAAAAACAGGTTTTTTTTGTCTGCTTCACTTTATCATGATAAAAATCAATCACATTGTGACAGGAACCGGTTTCAAATGGGAATGAGGGTCATTTACACCAACTGGCAATTTGCTCTATTTCATAGTGAGAATGCACCCTATGACTCTTTGATTCTATCACGTTCAGTGATATAAGGGAATTATGATTTATGAGTAACATTAGTACAAAAACATTAATAAGGATTCTTTGTGATGTGGTATAGGAGGTCAATGGCTGGGTGACCCTATGAGTTACCACACTGGGTGACAACAACCCTAGTGACACCACTCAGTCACCCCATGGTCAGCTAGTTGTCAGGCACTCACTGAACAGTACACTGGACTAGACATACTGATCCAGTATGTCTCTTGTGCTGTCCAACCAAGATGGGGGGCCATTGATTTGCTTTATTAGCAACAGGAGAGAAATAGTTGTTCCAGAGAAACAACCAAAGGATTCAAATTACAAAATGTTGTGCATGAACAGTAGGATGAACTTTCTGACAGTAAGAACTGTTCAGTAGTGGAATAGACTGCCTCAGAAGGTTGTGGTTGTGTTATTTGCCATCAAGTCGACTTCAACTTATGGCAAGTCTACGAATGACAGACCTCCAAGATTCCCTGCTCAAGTCTTGCAAACTCATAACAGAGGGTGGATACCAATCTCTTCCGAGTGCTTTAAGTGTCAATTCCTACACTGTAAGGATTTAGACTAGGCAGCCCTTGAGATCTTGTCCAACCCAATGGTTTTACTTTTCTATGTTTCTGTTGTTTAGCTTTTAAATGCCATTTTAAGCAGGCAATTTCATAAAGTTGGACCCCCTTGTTTGACGGCTTGCATCTTGTATTTGCATTTTGTGAAGGTAAAAATAAATTTTAATACTGGAACTCAAGAGCAACAATGCCCATCGCTCAGCCAGGTTCCTTAAGGAGATGTGACAAACCCTACTTCTGGCTCTCCTTTCAAGTAACCAGAACCTCTTTTCGAAAGAGGATACCATTTTCCTAGCCCTTTGCTGTCCACTGCTAGTATATTTCAACAGAAAACACAAATACAGAAGGAGAGGATAGAGTAATGTCTGGGAAGAAGTGAAGAGGATTTCTTAATGGTTTCTACATTACAAATCTCTCATTATTCATGATACTTCAGAGCAGTCCTTTGGGGCTCTTCCCTTCCTAATCAGGAGGACAGGTTTATCTGGAAGATGCTTGTTCAAGGAGAGCTTATATGCCTCAGGACAACTAGAATCTAAGGCTAATGAATTTGTTGGCAAATATATTCTGCATTTTTTGGAATACATTGCCCTTTAAAGTTCATTAATTTATGTTTTTAACATCTGCTGCTAGGCTTATGGATTAAGTTTGCCTTTATAATTCTTCTGCACTTAACTTGTTAGTTTTATATGGGGAATGGAGTAGAATCCTAAGGCTGGAAGGGATACTGAAGGTCATCTAATCTGATCCTGTTTGGGAAATCAACCCAAAGCCATGCCTAAGAGGTGATAATTATAACCAGATGGGGAGGAGAGGGAGGGTTGCTAGAGACAAGGAGGAAGAATCAGAAGAGGAGGAGAGCTTGGAACAGCCTACAGAACAAACCAGAATAATAATAATAATAATTATTATTATTATTATTATTATTATTATTATTTATATTCCGCTTTTCCAAAACTGATCAAAGCGGCGCACAACAAAGAATACAAAATACAATAATCAAAAATAACAACACGATATATACGTAACATTAAAACTTGACAATAAAAATTCAATCACAATTTAAAACCATAAAAACCTTATCAAAGCCAGCTGAGTTGATAATCAATGGTACAAGATACATATCAGGGGGGAAACCACACATATCAAGGCACATGGGGGAAAGCTTGATGGAACAAGAAGGTCTTGAGTCTCTTTTTAAAGAGATCCAGGGAGGTGATGGAGTGGAGCTCATCGGGAAGGGTGTTCCAATTTTGTGGGGCCGAGATGGAAAAGGCCCTTTGCGAGGTTGACGCATATCTTGCAGTTGGCACCCTCAGCAAATTCTTCCCGGCTGACCTGAGTGTGCGGGGCGGATTATATGGGGAGAGGCGATCCTCCAAGTAACCTGGGCCCAAGCCATTTAGGGCTTTATAGAAGATGGGAAACAGCTGAGAGAGACTCAGGAGAGGAAAGGGGTGAGGCCCAAGGGGGTGGAGAGGTTATAAGGAGAAAGGAAGAGGAGGCATGGCAGAAGATGGGAGTGTGTAGAGGTGGACAGTGCAAGTGACAAGGAGCCTGAAGTGGGATGGGTGGCCAGTGGCCTTGCAACATGGGTGTGGGTGAGTAATGGCAGAATATTGCAGGGCTGTACTCCTGTGACACCCTTCCTGGGATGGAGACTTGGGAGTCAAGAAGGACTGCTGGTACCCCTACTCCTCCAGAGGTAACCCAGAGAACCTGGAAGGAACTTTGTGGGATGAAAAGGGGCAGTGCTGGGAGCATGGTCCAGGCCTGATGGTAGTGGAAAAAGCTGACGTGGAAGTGAGTGAGATGGATGAAGGCCTTAGGTGGGGAGCGGTACTTATACTGTGAGAGTGAAGCAGCTCTCTGTTTGTGACTGGCACCAACCGTTTGAGTTATTGAACTACTGGGCACTACTGTTATTTTTCTTCATTAAACTTTGTTGCACTGCAACATGTGTGTCGGGAGTTTTCTTGGACAGCATGGAGGTAAGAAGCCCTACTGGAGCCCAGGGAGTACAAGCCCTGCCCACAATCATCTAACCTCTCTTTCAAAGTCTCCCGTGAAGGAGAGTTCTCCAGTTTCTAACGTAATCTGTTCTACCAACCAGCAGCTCTTAGTGTTAGGTAGGTCTTCCAAATTTTTAGCTGGAATCTCCTTTCTTGTAATTTGAGACTATAGGTTTGGGTTCTTCCCTCTGAAGCCGCAGAACAAAAAGCTTGCCTCATCTCCTACATATAATGTTTGTTTGTTTGATGGAATTATATCCCACCTTTCTCCCAAAATGGGATTCAAGGCTAATGACTCAGGGTTCCAAAACGAGTTCTGCAGACCAGAAGAATGAATTTTAAGGTGGCAAATGCAGTTTCAGGTAAATAAATGTAATGTTTTTTGTGGGTTTTTTGGGCTATGTGGCCATGTTCGAGAAGAGTTTATTCCTGACATTTCACCAGCATCTGAAGATGCCAGCCACAGATGCTGGCGAAACATCAGGAATAAACTCTTCTAAAACATGGCCACATAGCCCGAAAAATCCACAAAAAACTACAGATGCCATCCATGAAAGCCTTCAGCTTCACAAATGTAAAGTGATGCACACTGGGAATAACAATTACAGTCAGTCCTCCACATTCACTGAGGTTAGCGGTGTAGGACCACCACCCTCATGGAAAAACCATGAATAAATCTACCTCGCCCCCCGCAACCATATTTAACACATTCAAAAAGTACGTTCCACAAATTGAACCAACCACAGATGCCTTCAGTGTGGGGCATTCCTTCGCAAGGCAGAAGCAGGCAGCTGGAAGGGCTTGCTACCATCTCTATTGCTATCCTATGGCATCTTTAATAGGAATTTACAACTGTTGCTGCAAATTCCCAGTTTCTCAGTCTGCAGTCTCTCAAAAATGCCATAGGGCAGCAGCGGATGTAACAGCAAATAATTCCTAAATAATCAAATCTGCAAAAGCCAAACCCACAAATACAGAGGGACGAGTAAAAATAATCTCTGATTTCACAGATATGCTGATGGGGTTCTGAGCTAGCAGCAGAACCTGAGATTTTACTTTGAAGAAGAATGAATATAATGGCATGGTGAAACTGTCCTTGCTCTTGGATCCACGGCATCATCCTGCTACTGCTCAGTTATGGATTAATTCAGCAAGTCATGTTTCTATGTCACTCCTTGCTGCAAGCAAATTTCCAAACTCCAACCAACCACTAAGAAAAAATCACAGTAGAGTCAGAAGGGACCCCAAAGTCACTGAGGTGATAAGTCTTCTCCTGGTTTAGGTCTCAAATTTAAAGGAACTGTCCAAGGAGCTGGATTTATTATTTTACTTTTATTTTAATAAATCTTTATTAAATTATGTTAACATGTATACAATGTTGCATATACCCCATTCCCTACTCCCCCCCCCCCCCCCCCCCCCCCCCCCCCCCCCCCGGCACGGCTTGAAAGAGTTTCGGATCAATATACTGTTTACAATTAATACCTAACATTCAATATGTGAGATTTAATTACATTATTGACTTCATTGTACTCCGTATTCTCTTTAACTTTCTCAAGCAGGATTTCCCAACCCAAATTCTAAACTTCTACTTTCCTTTCTCCAGTATATTTTAATCTTCTATCTCTAATAATATCAAACAACAGGTTATCTGCCAAATACTTCTCTACCTTGGTGAAGTTCCAATTTTTACTTTCTTTCCATCCTGATGCTATCACGGCCTGTGCTGCTTTTAATATATACCTTATTGCTTTCTCTTCATTGTTCTTCATTCCCTTATTCTTCAAATTTAAAGTTATACAATTCTCTTTGCTCAAATGAACATCCTTGCCTATAATTTTATTAATCTCTTATCTCTTCACCCCAAAACTTCTGAACACACGGACAATCCCACCACTTTGTACAGTGCTGTGTATAATTACAGCGCTTTAGAAATAAAGTTTAATAATAATAATAATAACACATATGCAAGTAAAAACCCTTGGACCCACCACAGTGCCAACATTTAGCTGATAGATTTTTTATTGAAAAGTGCTAATTGAGAAGGGGTCCTGTACCATCGCCCTATTAATTTCACCTGTTGCTCTTTTATCCTAGTGTGCTTGTTTCTCTTAACCTCTTGTATCCACAATTGTATATCTTTGCGTGTTAAATTCAGATCTTTTTCCCAAACTCCTTTCAAAATGTCTACGATTTTAAACTGATGCTCTAATATTACTCTATAAATAAATCCAATAATACCTTTGCCTTCATTTAGCACCTTTTTGATGATCCTCTCCAATGGTGTTGCATTATTTTCTTTCATATTTTTAACTATATCCTTTAACAGTATATTAATTCTGGCTGCATGGACCCAATACTTCTTTCCAGTTAAATTGGTGAGTCTCTACATCCCGCATGGGTTGCCTTTTCATCAAGCAGGTCACCTATAACTCCAATACCTTTGTTTTTTATTTTCTTTAGTGTTCTCTCTAAGTCATCGTTATTGTTTATATTCAGACTTTCTATAGGAAACCATTTAAAGTTTCCATTTATCATTATGTTTTGCCATTTCTCCCAGATTTATTTAGTTACATTCAAGGGGCCAATCAGATTACCTTTATGCTTCTGTTCATTCAGCCTAATTAATGAGCTGTGTTCCATTTTATTTATCGACCTTTATAACCTTACCCATTTCTTTTCCCTTTCATATTCAAATTCTAAGATTCTTTTCATCTCTAAAGAGGGGATACCCCAACCCCCTTCTTCTTGATGACCATAAATTAGTGCATTTGTAAATCTAGGTTTTTTATTGCCCATCCTCTATTATTTTTGTAGGAATCCTTACTGGAATTGTTTGAAATAAATATAGAAATTTGGGTAATATCACCATTTTAAACATCCTTACTTTTGTAAGCATATTCCATTTTTTACTTGGCCATTTATTCATTTTTTTTATTTATCTTTTTCCATAACTGATTATAGTTGCCTTGTACTATGTTGTTCAAATTTTGGTTAAATTTACTGCCAAATACCTCATCTTCTTTATCTCTAACTTTAAACCAGTAATAATTTTTATTTTTCTCTGTTCTTCCCATTTGATATTTAGGAACAATATTTCTGATTTTTACATATTTATTGTAAGACCAGATAACTTCTTAAATTTCTCAATTACTTCTACTAATTTAATAATAATAATAATTAATAAATAAAACTTTTATTTTTATCCCGCTTTTCTGTGACGAGACAAAGCGGCTCACAACACATTAAAATCCACATTCACAACATTGTGCCCCAAATTCCCCTCCCTTAAAACAGGATTAAACATGTTACAATTAAAATATCTATTAAAACATTATATATATGAGGGCAGAGTGGTGGGCTGATAAATGATGTTGGGGCAGTCATTCTGTGGCCGGGCACTTTTATTCAGGAAAGGCCTGCCGGAAGAGATTCATCTTGACAGCTTTTTTAAAGCTGTCTAAGCTGGCAATTTGACGGATCTCGTCTGGCAGACTGTTCAATAGTTTGGGAGCAATTGCAGAGAAGGCCCTCTGGGAAGTAGCAGTTAGTCTGGTTTTTAAAGGCTGCAGTAGATTCCTCCCAGAGGACCTGAGGATGCGGGGCGGATTATATGGAAGCAGGCGATCCCTCAAATAGGTTGGACCAGGGGTAGGCAACCTGCGGCCCGCGGGCCAGATGCGGCCTGGCAAGGCCTTGGGACCGGCCCCAGCCTGGTCCTGCCGCCGATTGCCACCAGGGCCTTTGGGGGGCAATTGTCTATAGAAGCCTCATTAACATTTTTTTAAAAAATCAGCAAATTTTTTCACGTGTCCTCCATTTTTTTTTTAAAAAAAGTGTCTTCTATTTGAAAATTTTGTCCTACATTTGTCGTGGTTTATTTATATATTTAATTTTTTAAAAAAATATTTAATTATTTTTTTTGGCTTCGGCCCCCCAGTTATCTGAGGGACAGCAACCCGGCCCCCGGCTCAAAAAGGTTGCCTACCCCTGGGTTGGACCCAAGCCATGTAGAGCCTTAAAGGCTATAACCAACACCTTGTACTGTGCCTGGAAACTAATAGGCAGCCAGTGAAGAGATTTTAAGATGGGTGTAATTCGGTCACTCCTAGTTTTTCCGGCAACCAGCCTGGCTGCCATATTTTGCACTAGGTGAAGTTTCCATACTGGGCACAAGGGTAGCCCCATGTAGAGCGCATAACAGAAATCAAGTTGTGAAGTTACCAGTGAATGTACAACAGTTTCTAGGTCCTTTACTTCCAGGAAAGGGTGCAGCTGGCGTATCAGCTGAAGCTGATAACAGGCAGTTCTGATGTCTCAGGTGCTAACACTTCTGAATGGATCTTGAGTAGTTATCAATGTGTCATCTGTGAACAAATTTAATTTCAATTCCTCTTAACAAACACAGTATCCTTTCATTTCTTTTTCATCCCTGATCTCATTAGCAAAGGTTCCATTGCTAATAGAAACAATAAAATGGAGAGAGGACATCCTTGTTTCATCCCACTCTTAATTTTAATATTCCTAGAATTATTCCCATTAACTATAACTTGGGCCTCATTGTCTGTATATCTTTCTTTTATTGCCTCACCAAATTGACTGCCTAGCCCAAATTCTGTACAAATTTTATACAAATAATTATGATTCACTGAATCAAGGGCTTTATATACATCCAATTTAATTAATGCCACTTTGTTCTTATGTTGTTTTGCATGATATATAACATTGAAAACATTTCTAATTGGATCCTCAATAATTCTCCCTTTAATAAATCCGTATTGATCTTCTCCAATTAATTTTGATAGAAGAGCTTTTAGCCTATTAGCCAAAATTTTTGTAAAAAATTTATAATCTTGATTACGCAAAGTAATAGGACGGTAAGGTTTGGGATTATCAACGTTTTTGTTTGGTTTCAAAATCAAAATTATATCTAAGTGCTAGACATATTTTGAGGACAAATTCAGTCTCAAATTAAAACACCAGTTTCTCTCTACTTAATAATCTGTGAACACAGCTGATGATTGTTTTAGTTACATTTCCAGACTCTGCCAAATATTCAGGCATTGATTTGCCAACTCTTTTTGCTCAAACACTTCTGCTGCTGCCAGCTGGGCAGGATAGCATCAGAAGCAAGGATGTCATTCATGGGACCAATTTATTTTTACCTACATGGAGAAATGCTATCCACCATCCAGGATGGGTTTAGGGAGGATTTTGTCATTGTGCATTCCATAAAGAATTCTGATCTCCAAAATGACCAAAAAAAAAAAAAATCAGGTTGTAATGGTGTATGTCTGACTTATACTATCATAACTCACCAACACAATGTCAGTCTCTATTTGCAAAGGTACTTTGTCTTGAACTTGACACCAATAAAATACACATCCATGAGTAGCCAAAGCAATAAGTTCTTCTGGTCACTGAACAATAGATGATGAATGTTTCTCTGTCCAATCTTGCCATCTTGATCATCCACCTTTGAAAATGTTCCAGCTTCTCAATATCCTTTTTCAGCTGCAGTGCCCAGAACTGGACACAGTATCCCAGGTGTAGTCTGGACAGAGTGGTACTATTATATCCCATGATCTGGACACTATACTCTTGTTGACGCAGCCCAGAACTGTACATCTACAAAATGCCTAATATTTTTCTGTTACAAAATTAATACATCGTAACATATCCAAACACAAAAGGGTAACTAGTGAATATGTTCACATATTATTATTATTATTATTATTATTATTAACCTTTATTTATAAAGCGCTGTAAATTTACACAGCACTGTACATACAATCTTTTTAATTAGACGGTTCCCTGCCCTCAGGCTTAAAATCTAAAAAGACATGACATAAAAGGAGAAGGGAAAGGTGGTGGGGCTAGTAGGCTAATACATATAAAGTACATAGCAATACAGGAAATGGTTCGATAAAACAGGCATCAAAAGAACATCAAATAGCAAGCGACAATTATGCAATGCCTGGGAACGCTTCTCTGAACAGGATGGTCTTCAACTCTGTTTTGAAGCTGGTTAAAGAAGTGATGGCCCTTGTGTCTCGCGGGGGAAGAAGGTTCCAGGAGTGAGGGGCAACAAGTGAAAAGGGGCTAATCTGGGATGGGGCAGAGGAAATCCTGGGCTGGGACAGTAGACCTTGACTACCAGAGCGGAGGGCCCTGGTGGGAAGGTGAGGAGAAAGAAGGTCTGATAAGTAAGGAGGGGCCAGCCCATGGAGGGCTTTAAACGTCAACAGCAGGAGCTTGTACTGAATACGGAAAGGGAGGGGGAGCCAGTGAAGGGATGCCAACGCAGGAGAGATGTGGTCAGAGCAGTGGGTGGAAGTGATAATGCGTGCAGCTGAATATACCACATAGAAACATTATCTGAACTATTGTGTTGTTGCAATATGTAAGCAGAGTGGTCTGCAGAGAGGTAAGAAGAAGAAAGCTGCAGGTTTCAAAAGTTCAGAGGAGAGAACATTATTTATGTCTTATGTTCTTATCAGTATCCTGCAGTACAAGAAACCTTCTGATGTTCTTATTCAATAGCAGAGCACCTAAAAACACTGGAAAGTTCTTTGATGTCTTGTATGGCACAGTATCATGTAATTATTTTGCAAGAGGCGCTATGCTACATCTGCCCTCTAAATATCTCAAGGTTTCACTAGTTAGCTACTGAATGCACTCAGTGGAAAGCTGGAATAGGAACATAGCCAGAGGCAGAATGAATGCATCGTACACTGATGTTTATTGGGATCCTCCAGAGGTCTGGTTGATGTAATAATTTGCATCTAGCTTCAGATACATAGCCTGATGTTTCTCCAATCCTCACTGCTCTCTGTTGTTGTTTTATACCTTCAAGTCTTTTCTGATTTATGGTGACCCTAAGGTGAACTTACCATGAGATTTTCTTGGCAAGATTTGTTCAGAAGGAGGTTGCCATTGCCTTCCTCTGAAGTTGAGAGAGTATGATTTGTGCAAAGTTCCATGGCCAAGCTGGGATTTGAAACCTGGGCTCCAGAGTCATAGTCCAACATTCAAACCACTACACCATGCTGGATTACTGCTCACCACTGGTCCCTACCAGTCACAAAATGGTTAAATGGTGAGCTGTGTGGGGGAACACACCTTTTGTCATTGTTGAGAGCAGATGAGAATACCAACTGATGCAGTGATCAAAAAAAGACTTAGGGCTGCATATGCTACTGATAGGATACCACTGCAAAAGTGTTATTTACAGTGATGTTGGGGATTTCTGAAATGGGAACCAAACATTAGGGTGGCTAAATCACAAACCTAAGCATGTGGTTGGTTGCTAGTGATTTCCATTTTCAGGGGGTCACAATGAATCCACTGCAAGTTTTATGACATATCAGTGGGAAGCCCAGAAGCAGGACATGATTGCAAGAGCATCCTCCCACACATGTTCCTTAGCAAGAGGTACTGAAAGGCAAATGGCCTTCAATACTGGGGACAAAGGAGAAGCATCATAACTGGCAGACATGGATCACCTTCTCCACACTGGCACATCAATAATAAAAGAGGAAAGTGAAATAATGGAAGAAGTGGCATTAAAGATATCTGTTCCAACAACCAGATGGGTTCCTTTTGTGTGTGTGATGAAGTGCAGAACAGTTGCTCATAAATGACATGGTACTGATGAAAAGATGAGTAATTGGAGAAATGAGGGAAGCAGGGGGCAAAGGGACAGAGGACTGGATGAGAAGTCATTCGCTAGGAGATGTTTTCAGAGTTTTAAGGGTCTGGTGCTAGTAGTATGCCAATGATGGCCCTCAATTCTTTCATCAGATCTTACCTGGAATATTGTATCTAGTTCTGGGCATCACAATTGCAGAAGGATGTTGACAAGCTGGAGCGTGTCCAGAAGAGGGTGACCCAAAATGGTGAAAGATCTGGAAACCAAGCCCTATGAAGACCGAATTAGGGAGCTGAGTATGTTTAGCCTGGAGAAGAGAAGTTTAAGAGGTGACATGATAGAAATGTTTAAATATGGGAAGGGGTGTGAAATTGAGCATGGAGCAAGCTTGCTTTTTGCTGCTCCAGAGACTAAGACACAGAGCAGCGGATTCAAACTGCAGGAAAAGGAATTCCACCTAAACATTAGGAAGACGTTCCTGACAGTAAAAGCTGTTAGACATTGGAATATACTGCTTCAGAGTGTGGTAGAGTTGCCTTCTTCAGCAGTTTTCCAACAGAGGCTGGATGGCCATCTCTTGCGAGTGCTTGCATTGTGTCTTCCTGCATGGCAATGGGCTGGACTGACTAGCCCTTGAGGTCTCTTCCAACTCCATGATTCTATTTCTGCTTTCAGCTTAACTTCAAGGAAGCTGTTTCAGTTCTAAACCAGTGTGTGTCAACAGTAATAGATTAGATGAAAGCAAACAAATTGAGGCTGGCATCCTCTTAGGGATATACGCAAGTGTTAGTCACAATATGCATGCATGAGGAATTATTCGCCACAGTACAAACAAATACATTCTGCTGTCATCAACATAAGCAGTGTCATGCATACAGGAATGTGGTGCACTGCAGTTGTACTCTACAGTTTCTGCTTCACACTGGACTTTGTACAACAGCACCCAGTCATCGGCATGCCTTGTGCAATGTTGATATGCTGCATAAAGGTTGCATTATGCTGGCGTAGCATTATCTCTTTGTTGATATTTATGTTACGCTGAGAGGATGTGGATTGCAGACTGTAGCATAATTCAGTCAAGACAGAGGTGCTTCTCATCACTTCAAAAGCAGATCAGGGAATGGATTCAGCCTGTGAAAATGCAGGTTCGCAGGTTACATGTTGTACACCTGGATTCAGTATTGAGCATGACATGAGGCCCAGGTTCAAGCCAGGCATTCCTTCTGCACATTTAAAGCTATTGCACCAAATGTGCCCCATCCTTGGAGATACCTTTCTACAGGGCTGCACAAGGGAGCATCCTAATCAGGCTTGCACAAGTGGTAGAATCATTACACAGCAGAGGAGCATGGAGGATTTCCAGTTCAGGATTGTCCCAGGCCCTGAGGTTTTCAGGCCAAAATATGAGGTGAGGGAACCTCCTGTGGTGATATCATTAAACATTGTGCACAGTTGTTTATAGCATGTCATTCAGAGACCCATCCAACATGTAGAATGTATGTGCCTGTTTGGAAATCAAGACAGAAATTCTTAACCTGTTCTCAAATCAAGGAGAAATTGGGGTTTTCTTGTTTGTTTGTTTTTTCTTTCTCACTTACTTTGAGAGATGGGATGAGGAACCTTTGATCTAGCCCACTTGCTTCTAGTTGGAGGTATGAATCACAGCAGATTGGAAGGTGAGCCCTGGCACCACAACAGTTGGGAGGGAAAGAAGAATCTAAATAAATATACTGACTGCTTGGAGAGACAGGTTAAGATGTGACATGACAGCCATGTTTAAATATTTGAAAGAATGTCATATGGATGAAGGAGCAAACTTGTTTTCTGCTGCTCCAGGCACTAAGACATTGAGCGATGGATGCAAGCTACAGAAAAAGAGAAGCCACCTAAACATTATGAAGAACTTCCTGACAGTAAGAACTGATCAATAGTGGAACACACTCCCTTGGAGTATAGTGAAGTCTCCTACTTTGGAGGTTTTTAAACAGAATATGGATCACTATCTGTCAGGAGTGGTTTGTGTATTCCTGAACGGCTGGGGGTTGGAATGGATTGTCCTTGTGGTCTTTTCCAACTCTATGATTCTACTTTTTTTAATGTTTATAAATTTTATTTTTAAAAAACAGAAGTTACATTGTAAAAACAAAACATCACAATTATACACTGACTACCCAAAACATCAATACATATAGTAACAATATATATACATATATCTTCCTTATAACTATGTCCTACATACAAATATTTACCCAAACCCCTACTCAATTCTATACCCTCCCCCCCCCACCTACAGATAAGAACAATAAACAAATGATCGTACACATAATAACAGACACGACATTTATAGACGTTACAAAATAACAATTACTTCCTGGATTCTACTACTTGCTATATTTCCTTCTTCTTTTGCTAATTCAGAATACCCTACTAAGTTCCCATTACATAACTTTGCTAACATCTTAATTATTACCAAAATAAACCCTATAATCATTCTTAGGATCTCCTGTGAACTTCCAAAAACCAAACGTTTCAATAAAAACAAGAGGAGCATTACATCTTATGAATTTTCAGAGCTTTTCTCTGTCTTCCTTGAATATCCTTTAAAGATAAAATAAAGATAAGATAAAGAAACAAGGGAATATTGATTATTATTAATATCTGAGACACCAAAGCTTAAATTCCTAATATGTATACCAGCATCAAAATCAATTATATCAATCAACTGTACATTTAATTTGCTTTTCTTTATCTAAAAAACTAATTAACGGTTTCCAAATTTCTTTACAGGATTCCCAAGCAAGGCCTCTTATCAAACAGGTAAGTTTGTCCATTTCTGATAAGTTTAACAATTTTAACAACCACTTGTCATAATCAATGTTATCCTTGTTTTTCCAGTTTCCAGCATAAATCAACCGCGCCGCTGAAGTCAAATAAAATATGAGCTTTCTGAAAATTTTCTCTAATTCATCATTTGATACCATTCCCAATAAATAAAATTCTGGTTGCATGGGGAAATCATAATTTAGAATTTGTTGTGTCCACCTAAGGATCTGTTTCCAATATTTGATCGCATATTGACAGTTCCACCACACGTGAAAAAAGGAGCCAGGAGCTTTGTTACATTTCCAACAGCTGGGATAAGGTCAATTAAGCCTTGCAACTGCTATGGTCCTTCCTTCCGACCACCATCTTGAGGGGAAGAGAGGCAGGCAGGCAGCAATAAGCCTCAACTGATGGCTTTGACTGCTTTGTACATTGTTTTTGAGGAATTTTGTTGAATTGTATGAGATCGCTGATGTCACTGTTGATGTACAGTGGTACCCCGGGATACGAAAACACCGCGTTACGAAATTTCCGGGATACGAAAAAATTCTATAGGAAAAAACTGTTCCGGGTTACATTTTTTTTTTCGGCTTACGAAAAAAAATTTTGGTGCTTTTCGGCGCTTTTTCGCACGAAATCGCGGCTTCCAGCGCTAGCGCCTATGGCTTTTTCGGCTAGCGAAAGATTTCAGGTTACGAAGGGCGCCGCGGAACGGATTATTTTCGTAACCCGGGGTACCACTGTATTGTATTGCTATAGCATGTGACATGTAGCTTGTATGTTGTGAACCGCTTTGATCTGAAGGAAAAGCGGTATACAAATAAAAATTATTATTATTATTATTATTATTATAGTCCACTAGCTACGTTGGAGCAATTTGCACACAGCTCTCTCCTCAACTGGAGCTAAAAAAAGAAAAGAAAACTTGGAGAATTTGCACCCTGTAGCAAACAAACAAAGAAAACAAACAGCTTCATTTGTATACTGCTTTATACTGAACTAACAGTGTCTAAGCAGTTTACAACTGTAAGCTAATTGCCCCCAACAATCTGGGTTTTCATTTTAGCAGTTTGTAGCAGTTTGAGTGTTGGACTACGACTCTGGAGACCAGGTTCAATTCCCTTCTCAGCCATGGAAACCTACTTGGTGACCTTGGACAAGTCACACTCAGCCCCAGAAAACTTCATGGTAGGGTTGCCTTAGGGTCTCCAGAAGTCGAAAATGACTTGTTGGAACACAACAACAACTCCAATCTTGAAATGACCCATGAAAACTGGAGGTTCAAGGCCAGACCTTGAGATCTGGCAAACCTAACTGCCATGCCACTCTGGTGTAAATGTATGATACACAACTGCTGAACAGGATCTTGGCCTCTCTTGTCAAAAGGCAACACTCCCAAATAACTGAAAAGATAAGGACTTCATGGAGAAGACATGAAGAATGAAATGGTTTGCTTATTGGAATGTTTTATTTTTTAAAAATTTCCAGCCTGAGATGGCTGAATCCATGGATAATAATGTGGATATGGTGGGCTGAATGTAATTTTTAATAGCATTTATAACTTCCCATACATTCAGTGCAAATAACAAAAGATTATATATTTGTTGATGCAATTAAGAAACAGAACTAAAATAAATAAATAAAATGAGCAAAACCTTTTGGCTTTTGCTTTCTTCACTTGCTAAAGAGGAAATGGAGTTGAAGACATAGCTTCCATTTAGAACACTTAGCTGCTTAGCAGAAGATTGTCAATACATGTACAATGAACAGCACATCACTAACACAGTCATAACCCCAGTCAGAAGAGCAGAATAGGATTACACCAAACACTAAAAATATATCTTCAAAGGCTTGGGGAAAATAAACAATTCTTTCACATAAAGGAACATAGAATGGGAGGGAAGCAAAATTATTTGGAGGGGAAATTCCAAAAATGGAGCTTTTAAGAGATTCACCCATCTCCCTGATCACTATCGACAAGGGATGCTAGTAAAACAGAATCTCATTCCCTGAATTTTTAGGGGCCAAACCTGAAAACAGGGAGTCTCCCCTGTCATGCCATACATGTGACCCTTGTGATGTTACAATTACAAGATAAGCAAAGGATGAGAGCTGGGCTGGAAATGCTTCTGGGTCTGCAGAAATAGTTGTTGTTGTTGTTGTGTGCCTTCAAGGCATTTATGACTTATGGAGACTGTAAGGTGAACCTATCATTGGGTTTTCCTGGAAAGTTTCTTTAGAAGGGGCTTGCTATTTCCATCCTCTGAGGCTGAGAGAGTGTGACTGCCCAAGATCATAGAATCATAGAATAGTAGAGTTGGAAGAGACCGCAAGGGCCATCCAGTCCAACCCTCTGCCATGCAGGAACTCTCAATCAAAGCTTCCCTGACAGATGGCTATCCATCCTCTGTTTAAAGACTTCCAAAGAAGGAAACTCCACCACACTCTGAGGGAGTTTGTTCCACTGTTGAATAGCCCTTACTATCAGGAAGTTCCTCCTAATGTTGAGGTGGAATCTCTTTTTTCTGTAGCTTGTATCCATTGTTCCGGGTCCTGTTCTCAGTAGATCACTCAGTAGTTTTCTATGGCCAAGCTGAGATTCAAACTCTGGTCTCCAGAGCTGTCATCCAACACTTAAACCATTACACCACACTGGCTCTCACTGCAGAAACTAGCATGAGCGCAATTCAAGTAAATGGACCTCAGAATTTTATAAGGTAACATGGTAACCCATAGGATATGGTAAAGTCTGAGCAAGTAATAAAATGTAACAGCTGCAGAGCTCATGCTTCATGTGGCATTCATGAGAGAGTTTTTCCTAGCTACCATTACGAAGACTCACTGCCAGTCCTCAGTGATCTTTTCAGGTTTACACCACTGGGCCCACAGCATCTGCAACAGAATGATTCATGGCAATAGGCAGGAGTGTTCTCTGCTGCAGGTCTAATGGTCTGATGTTTTTTTCTCAATTCTAGGCTGCATCAATAGAAGTATAATGTCTAGATCAAGGAAAGTAATAGTACCATTCTATTCTGCTTTGGTCAGGCCTCACCTGGAATACTGTGTCCAGTTCTGAGCACCACAGTTCAAAAAGGATATGGGCAAACTGGAGGGTGTCCAGAGGAGGGTGACCAAAATGGTGAAGGGTCTAGAAACCGTCCCTTATAAGGAAAGACTTAGGAGAAGAGAAAGTCTTCTCTTGACATAATAGCCATTCTTAAATATTTGAAGGGGTGTCACGTTGAGGACGGAGCAAGCTTGTTTTCTGCTGCTCTAGAGATTATTGGAGGCTATTGAAGACTAGGACCCAGAGTAATGGATTCAAACTACAAGAAAAGTGATTCCACCTCAACATTAGGAAAAACTTCCTGACAATAAGAGTGGTTCAGCAGTGAAACACACTCCCTTGGAGGGTGGTGAAGTCTCCTTCTTTGGAGGTTTTTCAACAGAGGCTGGATGGCCATCTGTTGGGAATGCTTTGATTCTGTGTTCCTGAATGGCAAGGGGTTGGACTGGATAGCTTTTGTGGTCTCTTCTGACTCTATGATTGTACACATTGTGGTTGTGCCTCCTGTACTTTGCATGCTGATGAAACACTGTGGCTATGCATCCTATACTTTGCATGCTGACTGCACATTGGGGTTATACATCTTTTACTCTGCAATGCAGTTGTGTATCATGCAATGTGCATTGGTCAGTGGCACCCAATTATTGGCATGTGTTGTCCAATGTTGCTATTTTGCATCCAGCCCAATATTGGAGCCATTCAGGACATCTCAAATCCTGGATATTTTGACTCATTGAGAGGAGACTCCAGCCACTGTACCAAAAGATCAAGCATCAAGCATACGCTACACAGCAAAAGAGCTTTACATAACATATGTTCTGGTTACCTGCTTGGAACATGGCTGGTCTGCTATTGCTCTTCTTTCTCCTCTCCAGCCAGTAAGACAGAGTAGCCCCAAATTGTGTTCTCTTGGTTACCTATTGAGCCAAGGATAGAAAAAACGGATGCTGCCAGAGTCACTGACAACAGTTGGCTCCTGGACTAAGGCTATTTTACTGTGTACCAAATGCTTTGGGTTGGGTCTGTTGTGAGCATGAATGCAAACTGCTTTCACACTTTGAACTCCATTTGAAGCATATGAAGTAAGTGATGGAAAAAGTGAGATGACAAAGACTGTCCCTGCCAAGTCAGGACAGTGGGGGGGGGGGGTATGGAACATTTCCAAATAATCTTTGCATCTACCTGCAGAGTGCCTGATCCACAGCAATGGGGTGAATAAGCATCTGGAAACAGTTTGCAAAAGTTGGTTTTTCATGCTACAGCTCCCAGGAAGCCCCCATACAGCCAGCATTGCCAGTGGAAGGAGCAAGTGGTCAGGACAAGAGGAGGATTCTGAGACTCTTGTTCTTTTCCCTGTTGCCCAGCATTTCTGAGATGTGATATAGAATCTTATGTTTGATCGGTTGATCGTAATAAATGTTTCTGTTATGTTATGTTTATAGAATCTCAGACTGGAAGCTTGGGGTGTTCTCATTTTAGAAACAAAACCACCAAGGCAAGACTTGTTTGCATTGGAACCAGTCAACGCACCCACAAACACTCTATTATGTGAAAGCAAGAGAGTGAACCTTGTTTTTTCAAGGGTCTGGGGGTTTTATCATCTCAAGAGGACCCAACTGTTGCCAAGGCAATGAAGTTCATGTTTGCTGGAGTTGGGCGACACCTACTGGATCTGCAGAAGAAGTGAAGTGAGAGCAGAGTGAAAAATGGCCATTTTAAGAGAACGAGGGATGAATCAGAGAGTGAGGCTGTGAAGACATCTCTGGAACTGTTCTCATACAAACAGTTGGTTTGGACACCAAAAGACAGATCATCAGTTAGTAACCCTCCATGAGACTTCTCTACAGGGGAAACCTTTTTTCTTCCATTGATTGTCTCATCTTTTCTGAAAAGTCACTCTACGTTAAATCCAGAGGGGAATATTTTATTTTTATTTTTATTGGTCTTTGTGAAGCTAATAGAGGAAGCACAGCAAAACTGGCCCAAAAGACCCTAGCAATGCATCTAATGCTCTTGTGTTTTTAAAGTCCATGTATCAAAGCAGTGGCTATCATAGTTTTCAGCAATCTGTGCAAAAATTAATCTTGCAAATGCACAAATTCTCATCTAGTATGAAGAGAGGGGAAACCCCATGAAGGCTGGAGAGACACATTTAGACATTTTCTTGTGTGAGAGAGTGAGATATGTGATGACTTACTAAGGCCCCATACAGACAGGCCAAAATAAAGCTGCTTCAGGTCACTTTGGAGGTATGCTGTTTAAATGCGTCCTAAGAGTCCAGAAGCCACACCAAAAATACGCTCCAGTCCTAAGGACTGGACTATAGCTTTGGCGCAGGTTCTGGACTCTTAGGATACCTCCAAAGTGACCCGAAGCAGCTTTATTTTGGCCTATTTGTATAGGCCCTCTGAAAGGTGAGAATCTACAGGTGGACACTAAGGATGTCTGCCAGACATTCCTCTCATAATATACATTAGAAGAACTATGCTGGATTAAAAATTGACCTATTTTGGCATCCTCTTCCCAGCAGTAGTCAGCCAAATGCCTTCAGGAAGCCTAAAACTGTGACTGGAACAGCTTTCTCAAGCTGTTCCATTCTGAAGAACAACTTAGGGAGCAGAGTTTGTTTGGCATGGAGAAATGAAAACTTGGAGGTGACATTCAAAGATATAGCCGTAGAATCAGTATATAGAAAGATTTTGTAGTACATTTGAGGCTAACTGAAAGGTGCTACAAGTTCTCTCTGCATACTGAGAGGTGACATGGTAGCCATCTTGAAATATCTGAAGGGATGCCATGCAGAAGATGGGGTGAACTTGTTTTCTGCTCCTCCAGAGACTATGGCCGGTTACACACCGGCACTTTAGTGCGTGACGAGCACGCACTAGGGTTACAAAAGGGCGGTGCTTCTGCACCGCCCTAACCCTAGTGTGTGCTTGTCACGCACTAAACGGCGGCGGCCCTTCCATACGGCCGCCGCCGTGAGGATGTGACGGCCGCGCCGCCTCTAGACGGGTCGGCGCGGGCGTGACGTCCTCAATCCGTGGCAGGGCACCTAGGGCGCCCTTTCCGCGGACCAGGAAGGAGCTCCGTTTCGGAGCTCCTTCCTGGTCCGCGGCGCCGCTTTGCTTTGCTGGGTGCAGCCTTTATACGGCTGCGGCCAGCGAAGCAAGGGAGAAAGGGGCCAAGCGCCCCTTTCTCCCCCTCCCCGCCGCTGGCGAGTGTCCTGGGCTTGAAGCCCCAAGGACATCCCTTTTCAGGCTGCGGAGAAGCGGCATTTTGCTGCTTCTCCGCAGCCTGAAAAGTGGCGGATCGGGGCCTCAGCGGCTGCCGTTCTGGCAGCTCAAGCCCCGATCCAGCGGGGAAAGGGGCGGGTACAGCCCGCCTCAAAGAGGCGGGCTGTAACCCGCCAACGATCCAATGGGTTCAAATTACAAGAAAAGAGATTCCCATCTCAACATTAGGAAGAACATCTTGACAGTAAGAGCTGTTCAACAATGTAATAGATTGTCTTGAAAGGTGGTGGGCTCTTTGGAGGTCTTCAAACAGCAGTTGGTGGGCATATTTCAGGAGTGCTTTAGCTGTTTTCATCATGGGAAAGGGCTGGACTAAATCCCTTCTGACTCTAAAATTCTATTATTCTGCCCCAACATATGTGCATTTGTAATGTACTGGACCTAACAACAGCTTGGGATGGGCTTTAGACCTGGAAATTGGTGAATCAGAAAAACTGCATGTTCTCTAGCATACCTGTGATCACACTCAGTGCCTCCACCTGATTGGCATTAAAAAGATCCAATCCCAGGCCACCTTTGTAAGGTGCAGCTTGGTCCTAAGTCTCCCTTGTTTTTCAGTTGAATGGAAGATTCCATTAGATTTGAGTGATGAATCCACTCTGGATTTAAGTCCAAACTTTCAATAAGCTTTCCAAATTGCTAAACCTATTTGGGACAATGAGAGAATGCTTAATATCCCACAAAACTACAAATCCAAGAATGCCATAGCATTGAGTTATGGCAGTTAAAGTGGTATTGAACTGTGTGACTTTTGCAGTGTAGCTGCAGCTAAAGAAATGGCTGATTTATACCTTAAAGCAGGGGTGAGTACATGTTAAAGAATGGCCAGCTGCATGAGATCTTGGAAGGTTGCAAACCCAAATTCACGTTTTTGTTCCCTAACATCATCTAGGGGGGTGTGGGGGCATATTTTCATCATAATGGCATGGCCATTATGTGCATAAGGGATCAGGACATCACTTCTGGTTTTTTAAAGAAAGGTTTCTCCTAGGTCTATAATAACTCTCCCCCCAAATATGAGGGAAATGCTTCTATGCTCTCTAAGAGCACTTGGGAAGGGGCAGGGGAGCAAGTGGCTGAAGGGGCACTATACTCTCCACTTGTCCATAATTTGGCAGTCCTGAGTAAACCTGTGCTGTCCCAGAGTTTCAGCTGCTTTTAAAATGTTCCACTTTCTCCTCCTACTACTTTCCTCCTTTGCCCTCAGCTTTCTTCAGTTGCTGCAAATCAAGTTCAAAGTGCAAAAGGAGTTTGCACTCAATTACCACAGCAGGAGAGAGAGGAGAGGGTGGGAGGGAAACATGCCCTTCCCAGTAGGCCCAGGCAAAAGCAAACTGCTGCAGCTTCTCCTAGTTTGTCTGTTCTTCCTCATGAATAGTTTTTTCCAATGCAAACAAACTCTGGTGTTGCTTGGTTCCAAGCCTTCCAGTCTTGATCTGCAAAATGTTGGAAGATGTGGGCCACACTTGCCCAGTTCTGCCTTGCAGCAAGCAAGGGAATCATGTGCTCCTTCAGATGTTGTTCAACAATAGCTCCCATTCTCTCTCCACATGACCTGGCTTTGAGACCTATGGTTGATGGGTGTTATAGTACATCCATCTGGATAGCCACCTGCTTCTATCACCATAGAGCATCCTGGAGGAGAGTGTGGTGGGAATGTTCACTGGGAACTCTCCTCTGGGCAGTGAGCATACACTGGAACATTTAAATATCAGAAAGGGTGTCATGTGAAAGAAGGAGCAAACTTTGCTAAACTAGAGGACATGGAGCAATGGATTCAAATTACAGGAAAAGAAATTCCACTTAAATTTTAAGAAAAAATTCCTGATAGTAAGAGCTGTGTGACAGTGGAATATGCTGCCATGGAGTGTAATGGAGTCTTCTTTTTTGGAGGTTTTTAAGAAGAGGCTGGATAGCCATCTCTTGGGAGTGCTTTGATTGTGTCTTCCTGCATGGCAGGGGGTTGGACTGGATGATCCTTGGGGTCTCTTCCAACTCTATGATTCTATGATTTTATGTTCTTGCAAATCTTATTTGCTATGGCTAATAGCCACCAACTCTTCTGTGAATCAAGATTCTTCAGTGAATCTTCTAACCTCCTGTCAGAGTCAGTCATCCAAGCCAGCAGCCATCGCTCCATCTCATGACAGAAAATAAGATTATTACGCATGTCAGGCTTACTATGCATAAATTTATTATGCACATCAAATCAACACAGATCTGCAAGAATCCTGGGCACAAGCTTCACAAAGATAATTTGGGACAATTTAATTTAGGATTCCCAGCCATTAACTTCCTGGGTGGGGTAACAGCAGGGGAAAGGCGTGTAATACTTTAACTGGACTTCTTGTACTAAGAATGGAAATGACCTTAAAAAGTTGTCTTTAAAACTTTTCTGCACTGCGGCTCGATGTTCTCGATGTGTGTGTGTATTTGCAGACTTTCCACATGGTTTTATCTTATAACTGCTTCTTAAGAAGATTAATCAAAGATGCAGCTCTTGCAATTATCTTCTGGTGCCATAATCCAACAAAACTACATACATGCAAGTTTCCCCTTCAATTGCTGATGAAGCAAGCAGCATTTCATAGAATCATAGAATCATAGAGTTGGAAGAGACTGCATGGGCCATCCAGTCCAACCCCCTGCCATGCAGGAAATCCAAATCAAAGCATCCCCAACAGATGGCCATCTAGCCTCTGCTTAAAGACCTCCAAGGAAGGAGACTCCACTACACTCCGAGGAAGGAGTGTGTTCCACTGTCGAACAGCCCTTACTGTCAGGAAGTTCCTCCTAATGTTGAGGTGGAATCCATTATTCCAGGTCCTGTTCTCTGGAGCAGCAGAAAACAAGCTTGCTCCCTCCTCAATATGACATCCTTTCAAATATTTAAACAGGGCTATTATATCACCTCTTAACCTTCTCTTCTCCAGGCTAAACATCCCCAGCTCCCTGAGTCGTTCCTCATAGGGCATATCTATTTCTAAGATAAAGGGTTGCCTCTTTGGCATCTGGTGGAAGCCTTCAGTTGTCCAGCATTTTCCTCTTTTGTTTTCTTTATGACCTTAGTAACCAGCTGAAAGTGTATCGGAGATCATTCAGCTCCTCAAGCCACCATTGAAGAACCACTGCTCTAAACACTTTTAATAACAATATTTTTCCCTGATGTTTTATTTTTGAACATTAAGCTGTTCCAAAACTTTGTTTACTTTTTTCTACTGAAAAAGAAAAAAAATGCAAATAAAAGAGACGGAGAACATGCCTCTGCCCGAACTATTTAATATACTTTGTCTGTATCTTGGTTTAAAGTTGACCAACCCATACTATAGCATTTCCTCCTATATCCAGCCAGTTTTCTTAACTAATTAGTCCTTTTGTATTAATGAGATTTTCTTAAATGTTGATGTGTTGTTCAAATTTTATACAAATTTTCTACTTGAAGATCAGAAGGAAGGTATAACGCAAGCAGTTGCACAATTCTTTGCAGCTGCCATTGCAAATCGTAAAAAGTTTGTTAAACAGATGGAATATGTTATAATATAATCTCAAAATCTGTATAGATGGCTTGATTTAACAGTAAAATTTGTAAATGAGGAGGTATGGCCGTATTTTACCATGCCATCAAACTAACCTAGTTGGGGACTAAAGTCTAATGAAGTTACCCCAACCAGTGGCATCTGATTAATGGCATTTTGTAGTTTAACTCTTGCTTGGACAGAGGACTGTGGTTTTGAACTAATATGTCTTGAATGTGGTGCTCTATTACACAATATGATAGAGTTGTTCGCGAGGTGATGGCAGCCTACTCATTGTGTGTGTTGTGTGTTTACCTGATCGTGCAGTCCTATCCTTACTTTTTATCCTTACTTTTTATAAACTATCATTTGTTTATATTCTCCAATCTGTCTGTATATGAACGTATAGTATAAAACTAAGTTATGTTTTAAATTGAAATTTTGTAATTGTGCTGGCCAAATGGCTGTAATAAAGTTATTATTATTATTATTATTATTATTATTATTATTATTATTATTAAATGTTGATGTGTCATTCAAAATTTCATTTCTGTTGCATGGTACGCATTGCCCGTTCCCACCAACCCACCAAAGTTGCCCACTTTGGGCTATAGTTTCTCCGAGCTGTGAGTGCCACATTGTGCCATACTGCTCTGGCCACCAAAATGATGTTGTGCTACTCCTACTTTGCATCATCTGTTGTATGATTATACAGCAATTTATGATCTACAAAATTGAACATTTAAAAAATTTAAGATATATATAATTATTAAATATAATAAAATTATTAAATATAATTATTTCATATAATACAATAAAATAAAAATACAACTTATGGCTATCTGTGCTGTGTATTTCTTCCTGGTGTTTTTTTGTTTTGGCTGCTAGAGCATACAAAGCTACTCTTCAGGTCACATCTTTGTCCAAATCCACTAAGAAGTTAAAAAACCACTTCTTGTGGATTCTGGAAAGGGCTAGTTTCAATTAAGGGTGTCACAAATCATCCCCTTGATTCACTACGTAGTGGACAAAACAAATATGTAGTGGACAAGGTCCTTTAATTCCAGGCATCCATATATGCATGTGTGCTCCTTTATTGGGATGCTTCTACGCCTCCCAATTCTGTAGGCTGTGTCCATCGTATTCAGTCTTAATTCTGTGAAGGCTTTCCGCAATTGTACAAATGTTAAGTTGTTAAAGTAATCTGCATGTTCACAAATCTCCCTGAGTTTATGATATAATGGTGCACATGGGGGAAAATGGGCAGTATTTGAATCCCTTTGTGTGACTACTTCCCTTATTGTATTCTTAATAATCTTTTTTCTGTGCATCTGTCCAGAATCAGTCTATGGATCCACCTAGTCCAGAAATTTCTTGCCAGAGGCCTCTGGTAACTAAGGGGAAAATCCAATATGAATATAACACTCCTCCCCTTCATGTTTGTCTTGAAGCATGGAGGCACCATTTAATCATTACTGCTCACAGCTGTTGTCTAACATATCCCTCACAAACCCTCATTTAAAGTTGTTTTGGACACAATTGCACACCAATTGAAAAGTCCCAGCTTTGTTTCTTCACCCCTGATTTTATACTAGGTGAAAATAAACCAACCTAGGGAGCTGGTATAAAAGGCCTCTGGTCATACCAGGAGCTGACCATGGGCAAATCACATGCTCTCAGCTTCAGCGGAAGGCAATGGCAAATCTCCTCTGAACAAATCCTGCCCGAAAAGAAAACCCACAAGTCAGAATGACTTGAAGGCACACAAGAAGAAGAAGATGCTCTCGAAGATGGTGCCCTACCAAATCTCTCATAACACGGGGTGTCATGAGACAATTATTCCCACACACCCCAAATGTTACAAAACAACACATATGGGATATTCTGGATGTACAATTTGATTTCAATGCACTCTTCACTATAGCAAAACTCCCACTGATTTTCAAAGAGTAAGATTAGAGCCCCAAATACTTCTGCTTGGATGAAAAAACATTTGGATGCAATTAAAAGCAAGAATGTAGCCTAAAATGTTTGCATTTTATTTGCATTCAAAACCAGTAGGATGAAGTGCAATAAAATGCAAAATTGCATCCCCAAACACTTTTACTTGCATTCAGCACTGAAATTAATTACAATAAAATGTTTGTTGTTTGCACCAAACCCCAAATAACTGGCATCACCTTTGCAAAACTAAGGACTATTTTTTTTTCCTGTTGAAAAACTGACACCTGAGATTTTTAACTCAAGTCAAAAAGCTATCATTGTGCCAACTGGAACAGCAACAAAACCTGATTCAACAATTAAAAGAAAAATGATACCACATCACAACTGGTTTTGGATCTGATCTGATTACCGGATCTGACACAGCAAGAAAAAAGTGAAAGGTCATTCCAGCCAACCAACAGTTGTTGAAAAATCCCCTCTCCATTTCTGAAGCAACAGGATGCATTGAAACAACTCTCAAAGAAGCCCTTGTTGTGGTGAAACAAGAATCTTGTGACACCATGCAGACCAACAAGTTTTATTTGGCAGAAGCTTCTGCGGACTCCAGCTCACTTCATCCAATGCAAGGATACAGGCCATAACACATTCTGCCAAAGGGAGAGCGGGGAAAGGAATGCCACAAGATGCTTTGGTTATTTTTATCGCAGTAAGCCAACGTGGCTAACCTCTGTAGGGAAAAAACTGAGGAAGTTAGACAGTCCTCCTCCTCTTCTTGCAGTCAGATCATCTCCATCAGCCAAACTGGAGGATGCATGGATTTCCATAAGCCAGTATAGTATAGTGGTTTGTGTGTTGGACTTTGAGACCAGGGTTCAAATCCCTGCTTGGCTATGGAAACCTACTAAATGATCTTGGGCAAGTCACATTCTTTCAACCTCAGAGGAAAGCAAAGGCAAACCCTCTCTGTACAAATTCTACAAGAAACCTCTGTGATAGATTCTCTGGAGGGTCACCATAAGTCAAAAATGACTTGAAGGTACACAACCACCACTACCACCACAAGAATGGACATCCACGTGTTGTTTAACTGCAATTCCCATTATCCCTCTCTATTGGGTCTTTCAGTCCAACAGCATTGGGGGACCACACAGATGCCTCATCCTTGAGCAAAGTGATTTTACAGTCTTCTAATATTATCCATTCTTTGGTTTGCTATCCATGGTAGAATGGAGGAGATAACAGCAAATATCTTCACCAGCACCACAATGGACCCCAATCTCAGGACAGGCCTTGGTTTAATGGTAGATATCCCAGGCAGAAGACCACAGGTTCACTCCCTGGCAGTTTCAGATAAAGATGAGAGAGATTCTTATCTCAGATCCTGAAGAACGGCTGTCAGCCCAATAAATACTGAACATGAAAACCAATAACCTGACAAAGTAGAAGGCTGTTTCTAAATCAGACCAGAACGTTATGTTATTTTTTGGACTACAACTCCCATAATCCCCTGCCAGCATAACTATTGAAACTGAATGATATCTACCTAATTCTACCTAATCCTGTGTGCTTACACCCACACCATCTAGAGCAAGCGACTTGTGACACCAGTGCCTTCCCCACTCCCCAATTTGCTCACCCCTAAGTGCATCTGCACCAGAGAACTGTACCAGTTTGATAGCAATTTGTTATCACTCCATCCTATGGAATCCTGGGGTTTGATGTTAAATATAGGCTAGAATGCTAGAGAGCTCCAGTACACACCCCTGAACTACAATTCTGAGAAGTCTAAGTACAGTACCTCACCAAACTACAAATCCCACAATTCCATAGGCTGAAGCCCTAACCATAAAAGGGGGGTGAAGCTGTTCTGTGGAATGCAAGGACATTCTTTGT
This sequence comes from Sceloporus undulatus, assembly GCF_019175285.1. Taxonomy (NCBI): domain Eukaryota; kingdom Metazoa; phylum Chordata; class Lepidosauria; order Squamata; family Phrynosomatidae; genus Sceloporus; species Sceloporus undulatus. Next base: position 8,231,205 of record NC_056525.1, on the reverse strand, counting down.
TTCCATTTGATCAGCTGAGCCTAAAGTCCTATGTGCTCATGCTGGGATGTAAGCATCATAGGGCACAGTGCACCATTTATTCAGGTAATTGCATTTGTGAGGCTGCACCGCACACTGACCTGTCACATACCCTCGCTCCAACTATCCCAATGTGGCAAAGGCAGTCCCAAATTAATCCCTTGCTGTCCCATTTTTTGAGATGCTTAAAAATGTCCCAGCTTCTCTCTCCTCCTCCCACTTTTCCCCTTTATTCTCAGCTGACTTCAGTTGCTGCAAAATGATTTCAAAATGTGAAAATACTTTGCACAGAAATAACTCAGTGGCAGCGAGAGGAAAAGAATCAATGAAATCTTTCCATTTCCTATCATTGTTTTTGTTAACTGCCATCAAGTCGACTTCAACTTATTATGAATGAGAGACCTCCAAATCATTTATTAACAGCCCTGTTTAGGTCTTGAACACTCGGGGTGGTGGCTTCCTTAATGGAGTCTATCCATCTGCAGAGAGGTCTTTCTCTTTTCCTATTGCCTTCTACCTTACCAAGCATTATTGTCTTTTATAGTGAGTCATGTCCTCATCATATGACAGTCTCCGTTTAGTCATCTTGGCTTCTAGGGACAGTTCAGGCTCGATTTGCTGTAACACCCATTTCTTTGTCTTTCTAGCAGTCCATGGTACCATCTCCTGCACCACATTTCTAATGAGTTGATTTTCTTCCTATCAGCTTTCTTCACTGTCCAGCTTTCACAGCCATGCATAGAAAATGGAAATACAATGGCATGAACACTATAACTTTAATATTCAGGATCTTGTCAAGCTCCTTCATAGCTGCACTTCCAAGTCTCAGGCGGGGTACAGACCGCCGCTTTGCGGCGGTCTGCCGCCGCCGCCAGTAGGTCCGCGGGGGAGCCGGAGCCTTCAGACGGCCCGACTCCCGCGCGGACCGAAAAAAGAAGCTCCAAAATGGAGCTTCTTTTTTCGTCGCGTTTGCGACGTAGCGAGGCGCCAGGGGCGCGCTCGCTACGTCAGAAGCGGCGCGACGCGTACGGACGCTAAGCGTCCGATACGCAAAGATGGCGCTGGCCATGTAGAAGGGCCGGCGCCATCTTGTACGGACGGAGTCCGTACTAGGCACAGGGGCGTCTATAAGAGACGCCCCTTTTTTAAAATGGGACGTCCTCCGGACGTCCCAAAGGGCAGTTTAGAAAGCCCCTCAGTTTTCTTTTGATTTCTTGACTGCAGTCTCCATTCTGATTCATGAATCAGCCAAGGTATGGGAAATCCTAAACTCTTTCAATATCTTCATTGTCTGCTTTAAAGTGATGTACAGCCAGGATGATGTAGTGGTTTGAGTGTTGGACTATCACTATGGAGACCAGGGTTTGATTCCCAGGTGGTGCAGAGACGATGACCTGGAGCAATGGATGCAAGCTACAGGAAAAGAGATTCCACCTCATCATTAGGAGGAACTTCCTGACAATGAGGACTGTTTGACAATGGAACCCACTCCCTTGGAGTGTAGTGGAGTCACCTTCTTTGGAGGTCTTTAAACAGAGCCTGGATGGCCATCTGTTGGGGATGCTTTGCTTGAGAGTTCCTGCATGGCAGGGGTGGACTGGAAGGCCCTTGTGGTCTCTTCCAACTCTATGATTCTATAATTCTATGGCTGAGTGACTTTAGGCAAGTCACATGATCTCAGCCTCAAGGGAAGGAAATGGGCAAACTTTTCTGAACACCCCCCCCCCGCAAAAGAAAACCTGTGATAGCATCCCCATAGGTCAGAAATGACTTGAAGGCACACAACGATGTGGGCTAGACAACGTAACTGTTACATGGATTTGTAATTGGTTAACTGGCCAAACCCAAAGGGTGCTCAACAATGGCTCTTTTTCATCCAGGAGTGAAGTGACCAGTGGGGTCCCACAGGGCTCTGTCCTGGGCCCAGTGCTATTCAACATCTTTATCAACGACTGGTAAAAGGTTGGACTGGATGGCCCTTGCGGTCTCTTCCAACTCTATGATTCTATGATTCTATGAACGACAAATCATCTGCAGCCATCATTTTTGTTTTCTTAATATTCAGCTGTAAACCTCCCTTTGCACTTTCTTCTTCAACTTTCTTCATCAGTCGTTCCAAGTCTATGCTATTTTCTGGTAGCAGCATAATGTCATCTGGGTATCTTAAATTGTTGGGGTGCCTTCCTCTAGTTTCAATGCCTCCTTCTTCCGAGCCTAATCCTGCCTTTTCATATATGTTCACCAAACAAGATAAACAGGGGGATAAAATGCAACCTTGTCTGACCCTCTTGGCAATTGGCCCTTTCCCTATAGACTTAGGTAAAAAATAAACTGCTAGCATGTCTATTCTTCCTTTTAAATAGCTTCTGGCATCTCGACCATACCCTGATGTGGCTTGGTCACACACATCTCAGTTTTCATCTGTGAAATGTTGCAGGGAATGCTGTCAGCAGAAGGGAACACAATCGGGCAAATATATAAATACAGTGCATAAATAAAGTGGGCCCTTGGTATCTCCTGGATTTTGGTTCCAGGACCTTCATGGATACCAAACTCTGCAGATGCTCAAGTCCCATTAAATACAATGGCATAGTAAAATGGTGTCCCTTATATAAAAGGCAAAAGCAAGGTTTGCTTTTTGGTATTTATATATATTTTTGAACATATTCAAGCCGTGGATGCTTGATCCGTGAATAAAGAATCTGGAAATAGGTAGGGCCAACTGTATGCACAGGATTGTGCTGAAAATCCCTATTTCTCCCATTCTTTCTCTTTGCTCCATGTCCCAAAATATGCATGTCACAAACATACCGTAGGCTAGAATTAAAAGAGATGGGCAGGATTTCCCCATTTCAACCCCAAGATAGAAGAGATTGAACAGATTGTCTTTCATAAACACATTACAAAGATCATCCCATTTCAATGCTGGTTCCCCACCTCCCCACCCTCAATGAATTCCAGTATCTTTGCCATCTTATTGCAGCTGAACTAACATTCTCCAAAAGGGGGGAAAGTGTGACCTAGCTTCATTCATAGCTGGAGGGAAAGGGGCATCTTTTTACATTTTTGTAGTTTGCTTTGTCTCCATGACCAGCCTTCGGTTTTCAAGCCTTTTCTTCTAGAATGATTGTGGGATTTCACTGGAGTAAGCATCTCCAGGGGCCTAAATTGCTTACTGTAGCAATCCAGCACAGGAGTTCAGCAGCACATCTGTTTTCATTTGAAGACTGCAGTTTTTAAATCCCTTACAGCCAAAGGCTGTTTTCACCAGAAGAAAAAATCTGGGTAGGCTGACTTTTGTTGCAAAAATTTGAAATAGTTGAATACCTTTACCTGGGCAATAACCTTTCCTTGATCTAGTTGCATTTGGAGGCATGTGAGGGGGCAAAAAGAGAGAAAGAGACTACCTATCTTTCCTTCACAAGAAACAAATGGTTAACAAACAAGCAATATAAAATTGCTATTAAAATAGCACAGAAGTATTCTGTCCTGAAGGGCTGAGAAGCAGAAGAGAGCAATGAGCAGCTCTCTGCTGCCCCTAGAAGGGAAAACTTGATGTGGCAGGATTATGTTACAGAAATGTAGATTTTGTTTGGTCATTAGAAGAAATGTCTTGATGGGAAGGTGTTTAAAACTAGAGTCAATTGTGTAGAGGATCAGCAGGCTTGCTTGAAGCCTCCAAGCAGAGACAGAACAGCCATCTGACAAGGATATGCAGCAGTGAGCGCAAGCTTCTATGTTGCAGAATGATATAGCAGGGAAAGAACCTACTGGTCATCCAGTCTGCCCCCCCCCCTTGCCAAAGCAGAAATCCACAGCTAAACAGTGGGGCAGTGAATCCACCATGCGCTCAGTTCTAATTTTAAAGATGCTGTCCATGGTTCTCAATTTATATTGAGGATGACATCCAGCACCTTAGAAAGTTACCTTTATGGTTTAGACTAAAAAATGGAGTAAGTCCTTCACTCCACAGATGTGGGGTCACCATCACTGGAGATGGGCTAAGTCTGGATTTGTGGCAATGGCTAAGGAGACATTCCCCATCTCTTATGATTCCATATATGTATTATTAACATATACTTGTGTGTGTGTATGACTCAAGAGAACAGGGTTCAAATCCCTGCTCAGCCATGAAACTAACTGGGTGTCCCTGGGCACGTCACACTCTCTCAGCTTCCGAGGATGGCAATGGCAAACCCCTTAAGAAACTTCCCGAGAAAACCTGATCACAGGTTCGTCTTGGGGGTCACCGTAAGTTGGAAATGACAGACAGACAGAGTGCTTGTGTGCTTTCAAAATCTGGTAACCTTCAGGGTACTAAGACCCTTATATATGCGTGTGTGTGTGTAAATGTATACTCTCTCTCTCTCTCTCTCTCTCTCTCTCTCTCACACACACACAAATATTAAGGGTCTTGTAGTACATTCAAGGTTAACAAATTTGTCAACTATCTCTGCTGCAAAAGCACTGGAGGGAAAATTGGTCTCCCAGGAGCCATAAAGAGACATTAGCTTTATAAAAGACCTGCTTACACTGGAGATGAAGGCTACTGAAATGGATGTGTGCCGCCATGCTTCAACAAGGCTTCAACATTTGGAGGCCTTAGCTTTGAGAGCATGACTTATGGGGACTGTCAGGATGAGCCCCTACCCCATGGCCCTTGTTCTAGCCTGATGACTCTAACCACTCCACCTCTTGCACTGCCTGCCAATCTCAACTCTGGACTTGCCAGTTGTTAATTGCCATTGCGTGGATCTCGACCCACAATGGTGACCCTATGGATGAGACATCTCCAGGCTCCCCTGTCCTCTCCTGCTCTGCCCAGCTCCTGCAAACTCATAGTCTCTTTAATAAAGTCCATCCATCCAGCATGTGACCTTCCTCTACTTCCCTCCACCTTTGCCAAGACCTGCCACTTTTGCCCTTCAAAGAGCAGAGTGACTCCTGTGGACCCATGTCCAAGGCTTCCTAAACCAAGGCCCCAACCAGGTAAGAGCCGTTCTATTGCCACTATCCACGATTTCCCCAGCTAAACCCAAATATACCCTTCTAGTGGCAATGGCAACACACTTCACCCATGCTCAGAGGCACAGTTGCCCTGCAAAATCATCATCATCCCAGCAGTGCTCTACCCTGGGCATGGACAACTGCTTCTGCAGGGTTGTTGTTTGTTTGTTTTTTGTGGTTTTTTTGGGCGAAACATCAGGAATAAACTCTTCCAGAACTTGGCCACATAGCCCAAAAAACCCACAAAAAACTATGGATGCTGGCCATGAAAGCTTCGACTTTGCAAACTGGTTCTGCCTCTAACCCAGATGAAACTGTGGGGGAAATGAATGGCACTTGTACATGGCAGAGAACAGTGCATTGCCATGCACAGGTTGCACATGAGGTTTTGGGGGGGGAGGAAAGAAAAATGTGCCCCCCTTGAGCTGGGGGAGGAGAAGATGCATTGCAGGGGTGAACCTTTCCAATCTATTTGCACACACACATACATCCAGAGAGCCTTATTTGTCTTTTTGTGTCTGTTCCAGTCCCTGCTTTCCTTAGGCTGCAGTTGCTGCTTTGCATGGATCCATGCAGAGATGCATGCAAGGAAAGCCAAGGAGCAAGGAGCTGAAGGTGTGTGTCTGTGTGTGTGTGTGTATGTGTGTCTGTGTGTGTGTGTGTGTGAGAGAGAGAGAGAGAGAGAGAGATGCAGCCTCCCAAATGCAACGGATCCTTTCCCTTTTTCCATCCCAAAGATCTTGCACAAATAAACGAAGAAGCCAGCGAGGAGGCGAGCGGACGCCGGGGTCTGGTGGCTGCTGCTGCTGCTGCTGCTGCTGCTGGGGCTTTGACGCGAGGAAGTGCAAAACAGCCGTGGCTTTAGGAAGTCAATCGCTGGGGCTGGGGGGCGCGTGCGCAGTGGAGGAGACCCTGCCAGCCAGGAGCCTCCTTCCCTTTTTTAAAAAGGACAAGAAATCTACCTCTCTCTCTCTCTCTCTCTTGGCTTCTCAAACCCCCCCCCTCTTTTTTTCCCCGGGTCCTTTGCAAAGGCAGCAGCTGCTTGCCAAAAAAAGATATTACATTACATTAAAAATCAAGGAAGCCCCCCTTTCGGAAAAGGAGGAGGAGGAGGAGGAGGAGGGGGGGCAAGCAAGACGGATGTGCTGCAAGCAGCGGAGCCTCGGATGCCCGGAACGTGAGTCAAAAGCCCTGCTCTGGTTTTGTGGCATTTGGAGGGGGTTTTGCCAAAGGTGTCTTTGCAGGAGACCATTGCAAAGCTCGGGGGCAAAAAGGGGGGCAGAGGGGTTGCACCCAGGAGGGGGGTGGGATGAAGGGGTGGAATCGGAGCTGACTTTGCCCAAAGAATAAGGAGGACAATTCACAGCAGCCCCTTCTTCTTTCCTGGGGGCACCCCCTCCCTGCCCTTGGGCTCTTCCTTCGCTTCCTTGGCCCTCTTGCCAACCGCTCTGCCCCTCTCGCCTTCTGGGCTAAGCTTGGCTCAAACGGGGCTTTCCCAAACCCCGAGCTGAAAGGAAAATGGCTTTTTTAAAATGCCAAGTCGGGAGGAGAAGGAAACCCGGGGCATGCATCAAGTGGGCACCGGGCGATGGCATTGCAAGGGGCAAGAAGAAGGAGCAGAAGCAGCACTGGGAGGGCAAGAGAGAGAAGCCTTGGGGGATGTCCAGCATTGAAAGGCAGTTGAAGGGGGCTGGCGGTGGGGTCTTGCGATGCCCTCCTCCGACTGAGTTTTCATGCCAGCCATGTGCCAGGCGGTTGGGCAAAGTGAGGGGAAGCCCAGGGAGGAAGAAACCCCCGGGGAAGAAGAGAAGGAGGCATGGCATCGCCATTGGCATTGGCATGGCTTTGCCCCGGCTGGCTGGCTGCCCCCTGGCGCCTTGGAACCAAATGCCTTGCAAGACGGCCAGTGAGTCGGTGCCATGTCATGCCACCTTCCCTTCCCAAATGCCATGCCTCTTCTTCTGCCAAGCCATGCATGCCATGCCACCTTCCCTTCCCAATCCTCCTCCTCCTTCTTCTGCCAAGCCATACCAGCTTCCCTTCCCAACCCAGCTTTTTCTTCCTCTTCTGCCAAGCCATGCATGCCATGCCATGCCACCTTCCCTTCCCAAGTCTCATCCTCCTCTTCTTCCAGGCCATGCCATGCCATCTTTCCTTCCCAATTCATCTTCATCTTCTAACAAGCCATGCATTCATGCCACCTTCCCTTCCCAAGTCGTCTTCTTCTAACTCTTTTTCTTTTCTTCTTCCTTCTTCTATCATGCCATACCATGCCACCTTCCTTTCCCAAGCCTTCTCTTCCTCCTCGTCTGTCTTCCATGCCATGCATGCCATACCAACTTCCCTTCCCAAGTTCTCTTCCCCTTCTTCTCCATCTCTTTCTCCTCCTTCTTCTTCCAAGCCATGCCACACCATGCCATGCCACGTTCCCTTCCCAAGCCTCCTCCTGTTCCTTCTTCTTTTGCCATGAGATGCCACCTTCCCTTCTCAAGTCCTTTTCTTCTTATTTTTCTTATTTTCTTATTATTTATTTACGGTATTTATATTTATTTATTTTTCTTGTGCCATGTCATACATACCATGCCATGCCATGCTACATTCCCTTCCCAAGTCATCGTTGTATTCTTCTCCTTCTCCTCCTTCTTCTGCCAAGCCATGCCATGGCATGCATGCCATGCCACCATCCCTTCCCAAACTCTCTTCTTTTTCATCTTCAGCCAAGCCATCCAGCCATGCCATGCCATGCCATGCCATGCTATGCCATGCTACCTTTCCTTCCCAAGCCCCCTTCCTTCTCCTCTGAAGCCTTCCCTTTCCCCCTCAATTTTATTTTTAAGACACCAGCAATTGTTTAGTGTGTGTTTAGGCAAGAGATATATAAAAGATATGATACTGTATCCAGAAGATAAGAGGTGGCTTTGGGAGAATGCCAGCCAAGGCCTGGCACCTCCCCCCCCCCCAGAAGAAAATGCCAGGGATCTACTGCCTCTGGCTATGGAGGGGGCCAAATACATACAGGGTGGACCCCCTTCGCCCCGAAAAAGGTGGCTATATGCTTAGCAGCTAATAATGCTGCAATCCCCCCCAAAAAATGCCATTTGTAACTGTGATTAAAGTACTATTGTAACATTTATTCTACAACATAAATGTATTAGCTTAGCTTTTAAATCATCGCCAGAGCTATGATCATCTGTTAAAGGGTGCATACATTTTGAGGACACCCTGTGTGCGTGTGTGTGTATATGGGTAGATGTGTATAGATAAATTTATATACACACACACAAACTCTCTCTCTCTCTCTCTCTCTCTCTCTCTCTCTCTCTGTGTATATATATATATACACACACACACACGTACACACATATATATCTATATATCTACACGCACACACACATGTGTACATATTTAGATATATATGTGTGTTTATATCTATCATCTATACGCATGTGCATGTGTATGCATGTGTGGCTATATCTGTTGGATCTATACACATAGAGAAATACAAGGTATATACAGATACACACAGACACATACTTACATACACACGTGTAGATGTAGATGTGGGTATGCGTATATCTATCTTATCTATGCACACACACAAATACACAATCTCTCTCTCTCTCTCTCTCTCTGTATATTATATATATATATATATATATATATATATACACACACACACACACACACACACACGCACGCACACATGCATGGGTCGTGTGTGTATATATATCTGTCTTATCTATACACCCACATACGCAAACGGACCCAGGTACAGTATGTGTGTAAGTATGCTTGTGTGTGTGCATTTATGGGGATCCTGTCTTTTCCAGGCTCCCCCCCTTGCATTCTCTCCTCCGCCATGTCATCCATTTTGCCACTGGGCCCCTCTGGTTCTGTACTCTGCATCCTGAGGGAGTCCCTGCCCTGCAGGCTTTCCTTGCCCTGCTTTGCTGCACGTCCTCCCATCCATCCCTCCATCCTCAGTGCTGTAGGAAGCAGTGGTCCTGCCTGCCGTTGGGGAGGGAAGAGGAGGAGAAAGTCCCTGCAAGGGTTTCCTCTCTGCAGCATCCACTGGGTGTGGGATTCCCCTGCCTCCCTCCCTCCCTGCCTCCTCCTCTTCTTGATGCTTCCCTTTGGAGGGCACCCAGGGCCTTGCCTTCCCACCCCACCCTGGAGCATTGGTATCCTCCCCCCTGGAGCAAGGGAATCCCTGGCACCCAGGCTCTTGCCAGCCCAGCAGATCCTGCCTTTTGCAAGCAGAGGAAATATGGCGCAGGCGGGGATATGGATGGGGGGGGGTGTGTGTTTGAAGTCTAGGATTTCCCTTCCTCTCCCTCCCTCCTTTTCTGGCGCTTCCTTGCAGAGAGAGGAACTCCATTTCCCTAGGAAGAGGTTCGCCTTGGCTTTGGTCTTCCCCAGCTGCATTGCTCCTGAAAGCCTCCTGCATTGTGTACGCGCTTTCAAGCTGGTTATCTGCGGCTTATGGCCACCCCACGAATGTCACAGGGTTTTCTTAGGCAAGGAATCCACAGAGGTGGTTTGGCCTCTGAAATAGAGGGGACAGAGCCTGGGATGCTTTGGTGGACTCCCATGGAAGGACTAACAAGGGCTGACCCTGTTTAGCTTCCAGGATCAGACGCAGTCGGCTGATTTCATAAGGTTTTCCTAAGCAAGGAATCATCAGAGGTGGTTTTGCTAGTTCCTTCCTATGAAATACAGCCTACAGCCCCTAGGATTTGTCGTTGGTCTCCCATGCTAGTGCTAACCAGGGCTGATCCTGCTTTGTTTTCAAGATCAGACAGGAGCTGGTGCCTTTAGGGTATTTAGACATATGTGCATACAGTATGTACCTTCAAGTCACCTGTCAACTTAGGGCAACCCTATGAATTTCATAGGGTTTTCTTAGGCAGGGAATCCTCAGAGTTGGCTTTGCCAGTTACTTCTTCTGAAATACAGCCTACAGCAATTGGTATTTGTTGGTACTATACTAACTACTAACTAAATATACTGTAGTTTAATATATTTGGTACTATACCAACTAAATACTAGCCAGGGCTGACCCTGCTTAGCTTTCAAGATCAGATGCAGTTGGGTGATTTCATAAGATTTGTTTAAGCAAGGAATCCTCAGAGGTGGTTTTGCCAGTTCCTTCCTTTGAAATACAGCTACAGCCCCTGGGATTCCTTGGTCTCCCATCCAACTAACTAACCAGGGCTGACTCTGCTTAGTTTCCAAGATCAGAGGAGATCTGGTGCCTTTATGTAAGCTTCCTCTACTTCAGTGCTGGATGCTTATCTTCTATAGGCATGGTTTCACCAGGCAGAAACCCCCAGGCTGTATCCTTAGCATATCAGGCATTCAAAAACAGTGGGAGGCACCCCACAAAAAAAATCAGCTTTGGTGGGGGGAAAACACAACCCTGCTGTGATTCTTAGAATCAGGGCCACCACAAACCATCTTCATACATACATACCCATTATGTCTTATTTTGGAAGCTGGGTGGGATCAGGCCTGGTTCCTTCTTGGATGGGTGACCACCAGAAATGGCCAGGTAGCAATGGGAAAGAGGCCTACCAGAAAGCAATGGGAAGCATTGCTACCAATCCAAGTTGACCATGGCTGGTGTCACACTTCTGAATTAATTCAGTTTGACACTGCTTCAACTGCCATGTTATGCAATCCTGGAATTTGTAGTTTGGTGAGGCACCAGCACTCTGACAGAGAAGGCTAAATATCTCACAAAACTATAGATCCCAGAATCACATAGCATTGCGCTATGGCAGTTAAAGCGATGTCATACTGTATTAATTTTGCAGTGTAGATGCAGCCCATCTTGGGCTAGAAGGGCCAATAGTTTGCCAGCTTTCTGTGTTCTTCCGCAAGATATATTATTCCAAATACTGCTTTCTGTGGCTCCCAAGGCTGATAAACCACTATTCCACTTTGAATGTACCATTTTCATCTGATTTCATAACCTAAAGCAGGGGAAGGTCTGGTTTATGATTTGATGGGAGTCCTCTAGGGAATACCAGGGATCTCTAGTTCAGCCTAGGTTGTATCCTAGATGGCGGCTGCCAGTCTGAGTTGGGCTTGGTATTGAGACAGGTTCCTAAGCAGGCAGCACTGGACTGGATGAATTTCATTTAATTTAGTTGGACCACCTTTGCCATTCATTTCTTGTTTCTTGAGCACTTTCAAATGTGCATATTAAAAATACAATGGCAATATTAAGGATTTTAAGGGCAAAGATTTTTATTTTATTTTTAATCATGGAACATCTTTCCAATGTAGATCGTTGCTACAGCTATGCTACCGATTTAGAGATCAGAAACATAGCTGTGTTAATCTGGAATATCAACATGCAAAGGGATCTTGTAGCACTTTTGAGACTAACTATGCAAAAGAAGTTGTAGCATAAGCTTCTGTAGAGTTGGTCTACTTCCTCAGATGCATGGAGTGAACTGGTGCCCAGGAATAACTTTTCTAATCAGACTGTTGTGGTTTGACCATTGGACTACAACTCCGGAGACTAGGGTTCGATTCCCAGCTTGGCCCTGAAACTCACTAGGTGATCTTGGGGTAAGTCACATGCTCTCAGCCTCAGGGGAAGGCAATGGCAAACCTCTTCTGAACAAATCTTACCAAGAAAACCCCATGATAGGTTTGTGTTAGGGTCTCCATAAATCAGAAGGACTTGAACAAATCTTGCCAAGAAAACTCCATGATACATTTGCCTTGAGGTCTCCATACTCAGAAGGATTTGGCCTCACACAGCAGCAGCAGCAGCAGCAACAACAACAACAACAGCAATGAATAGCCATAGAAATACAAAATTTATAGGTATGATGATGGGGTGGCATGTTCAGTTTTAACTATAATGTACAAAGGCAGGAAAAAAGATGTTGCCTAAGGGCAAGGTAGATCCATGACCATATGCATGGGGGAAGCAGTTTCGAATGTGATGTGTGACCAGAATGGCAACCAGAAAGAAGATGTGGCTAAGAGCATATTCATGAGGTTACGGTGTTAACCAGTGTTATAATATGTGTAGTGTGCCAGAAAGCCACAGATTTAGAGAATTTGAGATAGATTGGTCTAAAGAAGCATAATTTCTCATAGTACAGTAGGCCCTTGGTATCCATGGAGGTTTGGTTTCAGGACCCTCATGGATACCAAGATCCATGGATGTTCAAGTACCATTAAATAAAACGGTGTAGTGCAATGGTGTCCATATATAAAATGGCAAAATCAAGGTTTGGTTTTTGGAATTTATATATATGTTTTGAATATTTTCAAGCTGTGGGTGCTTGAATCACCGGATAAGAATCTGTGGATATGGAAGTCTGAATGTATGGTGTTTTCTAGCTGTTTCTAAACCCACTCGTTCTATAATTTTGAGGGAGGCTGTTTATAGCAGTTTCTTGGATCTGCACCACAGTTCTTCCAAGAGTTGCTTTAAAAAATAAAGCAGGGTGTACTTTATGAAGTTGAAGGCTTTCGTGGCTGGCATCCATAGTTTTTTGTGGGTTTTTCGGGTTGTGTGGCGATGTTCTAGAGGAGGTTATTCCTGACATTTCGCCAGCATCTGTGGCTGACATCTTCAGAGAAATCTTCTTCCCTGAAGATGCCAGCCACAGATGCTGGCAAAACATCAGAAACAAACTCTTCTAGAATATGGCCACATAGCCCAAAAAACCCACAAAAAACTAAGGTGTACTTTGTTGGGGTGGCTCTGTGGTTTGAAAGGTAAATGTTCTCTTTTTTATTATTATTTTTAAAAACAGTGTTACACTGCAAAAGTGCTGGTGCATAACTCAAAAAAAGAAAGAGGGAAAGACATAGGGATACATTTTGTTCAATATGGGCCCAAACAGACATGCCAAAATAAAGCTATTTTGGGTCACTTTGGAAGTGTGCTGTTTAAATGACGCATATGTCCTAAGAGGCCGGACGCTGCGTCAAAGCCACGCTCCAGCTTTGGCGCAGCTTCTGGCCTCTTAAGATGCGTGTGTCATTTAAACAACATACCGCCAAAGTGACCCAAAGTAGCTTTATTTTGGCCTGTCCGTTCGGGCCCTAAGTCTCAGAATTCAAAAGATGAGTGAGAATAAAATGTTGCAGCTGGTGCCAGGAATTGCTAGGAAATTGTCCAGGAGAACAACAAAAAAGTATATATTTAAAAAACCTCAAAACAACAACTATTGCGACATCCTAACATATTTGTCCTATCTAGAGGAGTCCAGAAAGTGATTTGTGTATGGGTGTTTAGATAGGTCAAAAGTTATGGTGGGATTTTGAATTTCCTTATTCCTGGTTGCTGCTACACTGCAGAAATAAAGCAGTTTGACCCCACTTTAACTTTTTTGGCTCAGTGCTACAGAATTCTCAGGTTTGCAGTTTTGTGAGATATTTAGCTTTTCCTGTCACAGAACTACAAATCCGAAAGGTACGTAATGGGACAGACCTCTACCTGAGACTTTGCAGAGCAGCTGTCAGTCGGAGGAAATAGAGCCTAATTCGATAGACCAGTCATCTAACTCAGTCAGCATAAACCAGTTTTGTGTTTTCAGATAACGTTTTGTTGTTGTTGTTGCTCAACAGGAACTGATGATTTCCGAAGATTTGGGCACGTTGAGCCATTCTTGTGAACTCTTTTTGTTGGTGTATGCCTTGCAGCTTTCCTTATTTGATACACTTTTGAGATTTAGGTGTGTGTATGTGTGTGTTTTAAAGTTCCAGACATTGTTAACTTTATCATTTTGAACTGGAAAACTTCAGATTGCAAACTGGGGACTGTCCATTTTACTTCAGCGTGGTGTGTGTGTGTACGCGCGTGCATGTGTGTGTGCATGCTTTACTTTAATATATACTCTGTGTGTGTGTGTGTGTGCGTGCATGTATGCAGAGCAGTAAATTTAGTGAGAGTGCAATAATTAAAAGGTGGTTTATAAAGGTATATGAAAAATGACTAAGAATGTACAAACAGTTTGAATCAACCTGATAACAGCAGGTGAAAGAAAGAAGACAGCGATAAACCATATCACAGTCAGGGATGGGTAGTAGTTACATCTCCCCATGAATCTTCAAACTATCACATCTGTTTGTTCTGCATGGGATTCTTAATAAATATCTAGATCCTTTCTTGTGGATGTTTATGTCCAAATGTGGAAGGATGTTGCATACTACAGAGCAGACCTCTGGCTGATGCACAAGACCTTTGGGATTACAAGGGTCCTGTGAGAAGTTCCTATCTCTCTTTGCAGCCCACCCATAAAGGCTTGCTGTCTGGCAGTTATATTGCAGCCGAACTGCATAGGATCATGGAACCGTATCACTGGAAGTGACCCCAAAGGCCACCTAGTCTAGCTCCTGACATAGCAGGAATCTACAGCAAAACCAGCATCGTGAAGTAGGACAGTTCTGAGCATGGATTCAAAAATAGAAGCAGTGGGGGTCTCACTCCCCCAGCAAGGGTAGGTCTTTGACTCCCTCTCCTCAATAGTTAGCCAAAACTGAACCACTATTTTTGTATTCTATAAAAATGCATCTCCAAGTAGCCAAAATAATGACCTACCTGCCATTGGTGAGCTTCTCCCGCCTTTAAATCATTCTGTGGTCCTTGTTTTGAGTTAGCCTGTTCCACTGTTGAACAGCTTCTGCTGTTAGGAAGTATTTCCCGATCTTTAGCCAAAATCTTTCTTGTAATTTGAATCTATTGATTCAGGTTCTGCCCTCTGGGGCCTGAGAAAACAAGCTTACTCTGTATTCCCCATGACAGCTCTTCAGATATTTGAAGATAGTTATCAGGCTACATTTCAGTCTTCTCTTCTGTCTAAACATGCGTGACCACTTCAACTGTTTCTCATAGGATTTGAATTCCAGACCATTTACCTCCTTTGGGCATCCCCTCCTTTGGGAACTGGCTTTATATATAGAAGCTGTAGTCCCTAGTTTCTTCGGGTGGAAGAAGAGTAAAACACTGGCAAATCATTCAACTGGTCAGTGAAGGATTTGTTATGGGCTGCAAACTGTAAAAACCAAACCAGAAGAGTGTAAGAAAAAGAAAATTGATAACTCCCATAAATGTAGATTTAATCTTCTTCAGAAAACTAAGCAGGCTTGAGCCTGGTAAGGACTAGGGATGGAAAGAATGTTCAAAAATATTTGAAAGACCTGTATTTCAAGTGTTGAGAAACTCTGACGAGAAGAATCCTAAACTGATGAGAATATTCGCAGTTCAGGATTCATTCTGTCCAAAATTCACACACGGTTATTTTGTTTAGAAAACTGTATTTTCTGCACAGGAATAGAAAAAAGCTGTTTTCTGCACAGAAAATGCTGTAATTGGGAGTTTATTCTGTGCGATGTTTGCATACAGTCAATTTGCATAAAAATATCTGTGCAGGATACAGCTTTTTCTGTGCAGAAAATAATATTTCTGTATTGATTGCTTGCTAATCTGTCCTCCCTTCCCTCCCTCCATCCCTCCCTCCTGGATGAAGAAGGCAAAAACATGAGTTGAAGTGTTTCTAATAGGAGACTGGACTGCTCTGCCATGAAAACCTACTGGGTGACCTTGGGCAAGCCACACTCTCTCAACCTCAGAGGATAATGGCAACCTCCCTCAGAATAGCCTGCCAAGAAAACCCTGTGATAGGTTTGCCTTTGGGTCGCCATAAGTTGGAAATGGCTTAAAGGCACACAGTACACATGCACACTTCTCCAGGCTGAATAGGAAGAGAGGGAAGGAGAGAGAGAGAGAGAGAGAGAAAGGCAAAGGCTGGCCAACAGTCTGTCTGTCAGCTCTGCTGTCTCTTAACCTGTTCACCTCTCCTCCTTCCTGCAGTGGAATAGCCATGTGCCAGGTAAAGTGCAGGCCCAGCCAGCCAACCAACCTTTGCCCTGGCATCTATGATGTGGCTGCTCTGCTGCAGGGAAGATGTGGGCTAAGCAGCTTTCAAGCTTTACTGATCCCCATGAGGACATTGCAGCCCCCTGGGGGTCTGCGAACCAAAGATTAAGAGCCACCGATCATTCATTGATATAAATATTGAAGAGTGTTCGTCCCAGCCTCTTGCAATGAGCAGGAGGTTGAACTTGATGGCCCATGAAGCCTCTTCCCACTTTTTGATTCTATGACAGAGCCCTCCAGCATTCCAATCAAGACCAGTTTGAAGCACAGCCATTGATTATGACTCTGAACATCATTTTCCAACAAATTATGGATCCCTCTGACAGTGTTCCCATCTATTCCACATTTAACCACTAATCAAAATACCACAGGAGACTTTATCAAATGCTTTGCTGTAATCCAGATCAATGATATCTACAGCACTCACACCATCTGCTAAGCTAGTGATCTGATCAAAAAAAGATATAAGATTAGTTTGGCAGGATTTATTCATGACAAACCCATGCTAGCTCCTACTGATCACTGTGTTGTCATCTAGATACTTTCAGAAAGACTCCTGTATAATCCATGTTGATGTTTTTCCTGGTACTGAGGTTAGGCTGACTGGTTTACATCAAGTGTGGTGGTGAAGGAGGGGTCTAGTTCCATAGGGAATAACTGGAGACCACGAAGTGTGTTCTGAGGAGTGGAAGTATCCATAAAGTTAGCAGTTTTATTCAACTTACTAAATTGTAAAGAGATTTGAAGCAGAAAACTTCAGTGCTTGCTTTTTGCAGGCTAGAGAGCCTGCTCCTTTCCAGAAGACTCCAGTTCACACTCCCTACCTAAGCAAGCAGACAAAAAGCTTTCTGTGTTCTGTACAACAGTACCAGATTGAATCCCTAACATTTCTAAGTAGGGCTATGAAAGAGTCCTGCCCTAAATCCTGATGTGCCCTTGCTGTTGGTCAGTTGATAGTACTGATCCAGATGGACCAGTGGTCTGACTCAGGATAAGGCACCTTCCTGTATCCCTAACTGTAGAAAGGTCTGAGGCCATGGAAGTCTTTGAAGGTTATGAGTGAGAATCATATAATCATAGAAAGAGACTGCAAGGACCATCCAGTTCAACTCCATTCTGCCATTCAGAAAGACACAACCAAAGCACTCCCAACATCCAGCCTCTATTTAAAAACCTCCAAAGAAGGCAACTCCACCACACTCAGAGGCAGCATGTTCCACTGTTGAACAGCTCTTACCATGCCGGAAAACACAATTAAACCATCAAACCTCTTGTTTAAAAACTTCCAAAGGAGGAGAGTCTATGGCGTGGAACAGACCGCCCAAAAATGGCGGCCTGACGGCGCCTGGATTTCCACTGGAGGGAAGCCTCAGCCACCAAACCGAGAGGCTTCCCGCCAGTGGAAAAAGAACCCACAAAAAGCAGGTTAGCCCAAGTGCACAAATGGCGCACTGATTACATCACAAGTGCAATGCGGTGTTCGGACACTATGCATCAGTCACATAATGGCAGCACCCGTGTAGACAGGGTGCCACCATTTTGATGCTGCCAGTACGTACTAGGGTTAGGGAGCGTCTGCATGGTGTGCGCTCCCTAACCCTAGTAACGCTGCCGCCACGCCACATTTTGCCCATCTGTACTGGGCCCAAAGCAACCTATTCCACTGTCAAGCAGTTCTTGCCATCAGGAAGTTCTTCCTAATGTTTAGGTGGAATCTATTGTCTTGTTGCTCCATGTTTTAGACTCTAGAGCAGCAGAAAACAAGCTTGCTTCATCCTCATATGGCATCCCTTCAGATATTTAAACATGGCTATCATGTCACCCATTAAGCTTCTCTTCTCCAGGCTAAACATAACCAGCTTACCCTCATTCATCTTGGAGTGGCCCAAGGTCAGAAGAAACAGGAAAAAGAACTGTACACTTAGGCCTGATAGAGACAGTGTGGAAGTGCCGTCCTTAGGCCAAAACTAGGGCTGGGGAGCGCACAGCAACCACACGCTCCCCAGCCCTAGTTCGTATGGACAGTGCCATTTTGGAAGTGCACCGTTCATACAAAGTGTGGGATGATGGCGTCATGCACGCACCGTCTCCACACGGATCAGCGCATGTGTGACGTCACCATGATGCTGCAGGGCCTTTGGGGTGCCCTTTCAGCATTGCGAGAAGGAGCTCCGAAACGGAGCTCCTTTTGCACACACACGTCACTGGCGCGTCTTCTATATGGCTGCACCAGCGATGCAAAGGAGAAAGGGTCTGGGCTTGTTGGGGTGTTCAGAGGCATGAAGCCCCATGGAAACCTCTTTCCAGGCATTTTACTGCTTCTCTGTAGCCTGGAAAAGTGCCGGATTGGGGCCTCTGGGCTGCCAGTGAGGTTCCTTCACCTCTGGCTGATCAGCAGTTTCATCCTATGACTGTGAGACAGAAGTGTTCTTATTTGTCATTAAGCCAGCTTTGACTTATGATGAGCTTATGAATGAGAACTCGAGAAGAACCTGCCGTGCTGAGAACTTGCAAAGTCAAGTTGTGGCTTCCTCAATTGTGTTAGTCCACCTGTAGTGTAGTTCATCTCTTTCCCTACTGCCTTTCACTTTACCTAGCATTATCGTCTTTTTCTAGTAAATCATGTCATCTCAGGATATACCCACAGTATGATAGACTCCATTTAATGATGGACTTGAATTTTACCTAGATAGGATAACAAGTGGCCTAAATAAATATAAAGGCACCAGATCCCATTCCGTCTGATCTTGGAAGCTAAGCAGGGTCAACTCTGATTAGCACTTAAATGGGAAAATGCCAAAGAATACCAGGTGCTGTAGGCTATATTTCAGAAGAAGGAACTGGCAAAACCATTTCTGAGTACAGTTGGCCCTCCGTATCCATGGATTCAACTATCCATGGCTTGAAAATATTGCATTTTTAAAAAAAGTTCTAAAAAGCAAACCTTCATTTTTCATTTTACATAAGGGGCACCATTATACTACATCACTGTATATAATGGGACTACCAATGTTGTTATCCTTGGGGGTCTTGGAACCAAACCCAAGTGGTTCCAAGGGCTCACAGTAATCCTTGCCTAAGAAAATCCTATGAAATTCATGGGGTTGGCAAAGTTAACAGGCAACCGGAAGGCACATATATACACATACATGCACAAACATGCGCACACACAGGGTACCAAATGAAGAGTTTGTGGGGTGGGGGGAGGAAGGTGTGGGGGAAAGAGAAAGCATTTTCAAGCACAGAGTGAATAGAGGAATCCATTTTCCCAGGGGGACCAATGTTTGGCTCCAGCAGATGCTGGAGTCTGCAAAGGTTGTGCATATGTGTTGGTCAGATAGTTCATCTCAGGATACATAAAGAATTGGTCTCTTTTCTGCTCTCCAGACCCATCCAAGGGAGCTGGGCAGACTTCACATTGTTTAAAGTGGGTGCCAGATGCTGATGTTTGGCTCCCATTCTCTGCATTCCGTACTGAGCAACCTGAACTGATCCCTTTATCACTGAATGCACTAGCTTTCACAAAGCCATAAAGATAGGCGTAAAGATCATCCTTAGATTGTCCTGTTTTTTGAAATTTTGATGAAATGCATCACCCCTCCTGCCTTTACTGTATGGGCACAAATAAATAGCATTTGCAAAAGATATTAGGAAATGAAGGGTTTTTTTTAAAAGATGTTTAGCGTTTCTCAGCATCTCAGCCT
Source organism: Sceloporus undulatus (assembly GCF_019175285.1). Lineage (NCBI taxonomy): Eukaryota > Metazoa > Chordata > Lepidosauria > Squamata > Phrynosomatidae > Sceloporus > Sceloporus undulatus. The sequence goes on along the minus strand of NC_056525.1, from coordinate 8,211,564 downwards.
TTACATTTGATTGAATTAGATTTGCCTCCTTTTAAGAGACAACATTTCCTCATAGGTCATCTTTTTGGATAAGGCCTTCAAGCTGTGTTCCTTTCCTCATTGTGCCTCCCCCCACCCCACAAAGAGTATTAACAAGTAATTGAAAAGGGATTTTCCTTCGTAATACCAGCAATTGAAGCTGATGTTAATGAACTCGGAATCAAACGGAATAAAGAATTAGACTGTCCTATATAAGTTAATCAAAGAGAAAATTGCCTCAATCGCTATTGTTTCTTTGAATTTAAAATTGGGTTTGGTCCAGCAAAAATGGGTCTCTGAATTGCATGGGGCTTTACAATATTTTGAAGGATGGAACTGGCCAGTGCTGTTAAGGCTTAGTGGTCTTAAGCAGATAGAAGTTGACATCTTATATCTCTCTTGGCATAATTCCATGGAAGAAGGAGGAAGAGATGGTAACCTGTTGGAGGCCTTTAAACAGAGGTTGGGTGGGCATCTTTCAGCAGTGCTTTAGCTGGACCTTCTTGCATGGCAGAGGGTTGGATTTCATGGCCCTTGTGGTCATATAGGTTCTCTGATTCTTACCATCAGGACGTTCTTTCTAATGTTTAGGTGGGATCTCTTTTCCTGTAGTTTGCATCCGTTGTTTTGAGTCCTGTTATCTGGAGCTGCAGAAAACAAGCTTGCTCCATCCTCAATATGACATTCCTTCAAATATTTGAACATGGCTGTCATGACACTTCTTAACCTTCTCTTCCCTAGGCTAAACATACCCAGCTCCCTAAGTCATTCTTCATAGGGCATGGTTTCGAGACAATTCTCAGTTTTGGTTGTCCTTCTCTGGACACGCTCCAGCTTGTCAACATCTGTTCTGTTATGATGCTACAACAAACAACAATCCCCAGAATTCCATATCATGGAGCCATGGCAATTAAACTAGTGTCAAACTGGATTATTTCTGCAGTGTGGATGTGACCTTATCCTGCTGCTTCCTTTATTAAGAGAATCCATCTGTGATGTGGCTTCCTTTTGTCCTACTGCTTAAACATACGTTTAAGCTTCTGAATCACAGGGAGGATGAACAGCAGAATGAATGAATACACACATGACAAAACAAAACAGCCAGATCTTCAGTGTGGCATGTGCTATGGCAGAGGTGGGAACAAAGGGAAATGGGTATCACTAGAAGTTATAACCATTATTTTTGAACTACAGCTCCCAGAACATCCCTCAATCCAGCATGCTGGAGTGAGGGATTCAGAGAATTGTAGCCCATCCCCACCCCACTGCTGCCGCCAAAAAAGGGCATATGGGCTGCTGCATGAAAACCCCTCATTCCCAGACCTTGTGAAACTCTGAAAATAATTTTTTTTGTAATTTTGCATGCTTTGTAAAGAAGTGGCTGAACATGGTCATGCTCTTCAAGACTGAAAAACATTGCCTCCTCATGATGCTGCTGGTACTACTGTCAGATTTCAAGCAGCCATTTATGCATAGTCAGGGGCTTGATCACCTGGTTCCTTATGGGGGGTAGGAATCACCTCTAGGTAATCGATACAGGAGAGTCTCTGGGCTCTTTCATACGGAGGAGGCAAGCGTCATTAAATCGTCATTAAATTGTGCTAATAGTGCAATCGGGGGGAGGATTATCACACCTCCACGCGTTTCTCCCATTTGTGTCCTGTGCATAAACAGGGCGCATTGTTGAGTAATAACGGGAGTTTCCATTATTACCCAGTGATGCATCCATTACTGTTTACGCACAGGACACGAACAGGAGAAGTGTGTGGGAGTGTGATAATCTTCCCCCCATCGCACTATTCCTACTTTCATAGGAATTTAGGATAGTTTTCTTGTTCAGAAGTTTTAATTAAATAAATATATTTTATGTTCCCTCAATCTATTGTACATACTCACCTGTAAGTCAATCTCATACATAATTTGTGGGCAGGTTTGGGGGAGACAAACCTATGGATTTTTATATGACTTGTGGATAAGACAAGGGCAAAATGGGCATGCAATAAACAATCTTTTCTCTCATTTGAAAAATGTAGAGGTGAGAAGCCCTTCTTGCCATTACCCCTTGTCCAAACCAGAAAAGAAAGAAAGGCAGAACTCCCTCCTTCCTTGCCACATTTTTTGTCCTGAGTGGCATTCAGCAACAATGTAGTGGAGCCCGAAAAATGTGGCACACCTGATATTTTGGACACTTAAGATGGAGCTGAGTGGTGGCAACCATTTTAAACAGGGGCTTACTGTATAAGCCATTTGCAGAAAGCCAGGCAAGCTTCATGAGAAGTTGACTCACTAGAAAAGACAATAATACTTGGTAAACAGCAAATAGGAAAAGTGGAAGACAGCATTCCAGATGGATAGACTCAGGGTGCATCTACACTGTAGAAATAATGCAGTTTGACACTGCTTTAATTGCCATGGCACCATCCTACAGAATCCTGTGATTTGTAGTTTTGTGCACTCTTTGGCTGAGAAAGCTAAAGATGTTGTAGGACTACAGATCCTAGGATTCCATAGGTTGGAGTGACAGCATTTAAAGTGGTGTCACATTGCATTATCTCTACAGTGTAGATGCATCCTCAAACAAAGAAGCCACAGCCTTGAGTATGTGGAACTTGAAGAGGGCAGTTTGGGATAGGGTGACTTAGAGACTCCAAGGGTCATCCAGTCCAACCTCCATTCTGCAATGCAGGAACACACAATCAAAGCACCCCCGACAGATGGCCATCCAGCCTCTCTTTAAAGACCTCCAAAGAAGGAGAGTCCACCACTCTCTAAGGGAGCATCTTTCACTAACCTCACAGATCTAAACCAATCTAGCATCCTGCAGATGCATTGGATGAAACCTCCCACCATACTAGCCAGAGGACAAAGGCAGTTGCTATCAAAAACATTTGGAAGATGCCAGGTTTGGAAATGGATCACTAAGCCAAATATGTCACAGCAACTAATCTTGCCCATTTTCCAATGAAGGTACTCAACTAGTTCCACTGATGCAACAATGATCACAAATTCACCTTCCTTCTGATTCTGAGTGGTCATTTTACTTTAGGTCGAGGGGAATGCTGGCAGCAAAAGATGCATATACTTTTGCAGAAACTTGATTGCTTTTTTTTTTAAAATGCTTATGCAGATCTGAGTGTGCATCCCAAGGAAATTATAGCACCGTACATTTGGATGCAATCCACATTTCATAGACTCATAAAATCATAATCATAGAATTGGAAGAGACCACAAGAGCCATCTAGTCCAACCCACTGCCATGCAGGAATATATAATCAAAGCACTCCTGACGGATGGCCACCCAGCCACTGCTTAAAAACCTCCGAAGAAGGAGGAGACTATACCAGTCTCCAAGGCAGCATCTTCCCTTGTCAAAAAGCTTTTACCACCAGGAAGTTCTTCCAAATGTTGAGGTGGAATCTCTTTTCCTGTGGTTTGAGTCCATTGCTCTGGGTCCTAGCACCAAAAACCAAGCTTGGTCCTTCTTCAATATGACATCCTTTCACACTAAGAGAATATGGTTTTTTAATATATATATATATGTTAGTAGAGGCAAGAAGAAAAATTCAAAATATGGGAACAAAAGAGCCAGATATAACAGAATGGTAACTTAAATTATATGACTACGGAAGCTAACAAACTAACCAGCCTTATGAGAAATGAATCAAAAAACAAATTTAGACAAAACTGGCCAAATGTACTAACATGTTATAAAGAAATAAGGGGAGAGGGAAATGTTTTAGGGGTAGCAGATCAAATATTCAGATAAAGTTGTCCCTCAGTATCCACAGATTCAAACATCCAAGGCTTGAAAACATTTTAAAAGTATATAAATTCCAGAAAGCAAGCCTTGATTTTGCCATTTTATATAAGGGGCACTATTTTACTATGTTATTGTGTATAATGGGACTTGAGCATCCATGGATTTTGTTATCCATGAAGGATCCTTGAACCAAACCCCAGAGGCTACCAAGGGCCCATTTTATATAAGAATATTAGAGGAAGGGAGAGAATATACAACGGGCCCTTCCCTTACGCGGAAATCCGTTCCGGAACCCCTGCCCGCGTAAGGGAAAAAACTCGTATAACAAATACGGCATGATTTCAAATACTTAAATACTGGCTATCATGTCACCTCCTAACCTTCTCTTCTCCTGTCTAAATGTATCTGGAGACTTGGAGGTCTCCCATTCATAGGGTCACTGTGTGTTAAACTCGATTTGATGGCAAATAACAACCACAATATGAACAACTTTTTTTTGCAACAGATCAGGGTGTTTTTTTTGCAACCGTGCCTGCCATTCTTCTGCTACTTCTTGGGAGCTTCTCTGCCAAGGCTGCTCAGGAATGCTTTTGACAAGGGAGTTAGAAAATGCATTCCATTTTGTCTAAAGGGAAATGCTGATTAAATAGCTATTGACTTTTTTAAAGCTGTCTTTTTATGGAGCTTTAACCATTGATTAATAGGTGTTTATCTGCCCCAGTGTTGCCAGGCTTTTATAGATAGATACGCTTTGGGGGCATCAGCACTTGTCTGCTTTTAAATCTTAAAGCCTAGGAAGGATTACAGAGGTTAACAACTGAGGGGTAAATGAGCTCAGAGCCCTGTTGTGTTTCTCGCTGTGTGTTCCTGTTGAAACTTGATTATTGTCACTTGTATTCCTTTATGGAGGGAAATGCAGATCTGTGCTTATTGATTAAAGATGTTTTATTTATTTATTTATTATTTTTATTAACTATTAAAATATTAATGGTGGCTTCCAGTAAAAAAGCAGAGAGACGCTTTCATGAACTCTGCTTTTTTGCAAAGCTTTTTAAATTCTATTCCGTTTCTGTGGTTGCATATGAAAGGCAAAACGTGGGATACAGTTGTGATAGATGGACAGATAAACAGACTATGCTGTGTGCCTTCAAGTTATTTCTGACTTATGGAGGCCCTAAGGCAAACCTATCCTGGGGTTTTCTTGGCAATTTTCATTCAGAGAAGGCTAGCCATGGCCTTTCCCTGTGGCTGAGAGAGTGTCACCCAGTGGCTTTTGTGGCAGAGCGGAAAATCGAACCCTGTTCTCCAAAATCATAGTCAAAGACTCAAACCACTATTCCATGCTGGCTCTAGACTATATCTACACTAAATTAGGAGTAATGGACTGTTTTTGATACAGGAATGGAAAAGTCCAGCAGTCTTTATTTGCATTCATGTTTTTTAAACCTCAGGTTTTTTCTTTCCCGAATATGTATAATTTTAATAAGAGCTTGAGAAACAAAATGAAACTAATTTTTCACTGCTCTGTGCTGGGCCAAATTCAGGAGGTACAGCTGTTCTCAGCATGATGAGGACAGTGTTGTAACCGATGTGCCATTTATATGCGAAAGAACAGGAACATCACAGAAAAGGAAGTGGCAATCTTAGTTTAGCATTACATGTAATGTGATGCAACGGACAAAGATTCAAACCCAAACTTTTCACTCAAAATCTTGGGTCTCGATGGATCAATCTGTCAGTTTTCATTTCTTGCACGTTCAAATTGTTTCAGTTTTCAAGTTTTCCTATTTTGAATATGAACAGAATGGCAAATTTCACAAAATGGTTATAAAACCACAAAATTAGATAACATTTTTACCCACCTTATTCTGATTCTAAAGCAGAGGGGGAAATTGAATGGCCCATGGGCCACATGAGTCCCTTGAGGTCCATTATGATCTTTGGGGGGCATGCACTATATTGTTGTTTGATACCAAATCATCTTAGATTTATGGCGACCTTTATAAATTAGGGCTGGGGAATAGTGGTGATTTTGGGGTTACTTCTTGTCCTACTCCGGAATAAGATATATATTTTTTTCTTACTGTTATTCCTACTCCTACTCCTGTAAAAACCTCTGACTCCTTTACACCTGACTCCTTACTCCTATTCCTTCTCCCCATGCTTGGGGAAAAGCTCTAGTTGCTTTGCAAGGCTGATGTGTGTGTAAGTGTCTCTCTTTGCCTCCCAATCCCTTCCGCAGTATAATCTAATAAAATTGTTGGGGTTTTTTGGTGTTTGCATGTACAATATAATAACAAGAATAAGGAGTAACAAATATATTTTGTTACTCCTTATTCCTACTCATACTCTTGTAAAAACCTCTTACTCCTTACTCGTAATCCTACTCCCCAGCTCAGAACTTGCAAATGGCTTCCTTGATGGAGTCAGTTTAGCTATGATAATGGCCTCCCTCTCTTCCTGCTGGCTTCCACTTTTCCCGGCATCATCATCTTTCCATTGAATCATGTCACCTCATGACATGTCCAAAGTATGATAACTTCAGTTTAGTCACCTTTACTTCTAGTGAGAGTTCAGGCTTTATTTGTCCACAGACCCATATATTTGTGTTCTTGGCAATCCATGCTATCTGTAGAACTCACCTCTAGCACCACATTTCAAATCAGTTGGTGTCTTACGCATGCATTTTGTTGGGCATTCATTTGCAAATTTGGTGTCTTGGTTCAGTTGTCCAACGTTGGCATACAGTACGAGGTATGTGTAACACACTTAATTACATCACCCAAACATAGCTTTCTGCTCCACAATTCTGATGTAGGGTTTTGGTCACAGTGTTCCATATTTCTAGAAACCATTCATTTAGGAACAGGGAGCATGTGATTGTCAGGATTTTGGACTGCAAGATCCATCATTTGCTCTACTGGGTAGGAATGATGGGACTTGCAATTCAACATCTAAAGGGCCCATCTTAATGCTCCAAGAGGCAGCAGTAACTGCCTTTTTTGTTAGCTCCTTTCCCTTTCTGGGAAAGGGAAAAGTCCAAGTCCTTGGAGGTCTGGAAATAGGGAGAAACCAGATAACTAGCAAAACAACATATACACACTAAAATACATTGTAGAGAACGCATGGATTTTTCCATATATAGCCTGTCCTCCTTTTCAAACTTGGTTTTGCTCAGACTTTTGAAGAGCTCCTTGTCAAGGAAGAATCACCTCCAGGCATTCATTCATGAAAGTCATGCAAAACTTGTAGTTTTTTTCTCCTCCCACCCCCACATCCCCTGCCTTTTTTTAGGATACACACGACAACATAGACTGCTGAGGGCAGGCAGCCAATAACACATTTTTGTGGGTTATTGATTTTTTCTCTCTCTTTTTTTTACAGCTGGGTTTGCAAAGCTGGCTTGGTTAAACAGGAAGAGCTACCACTAACAAGAAAATGCAGATGAGCGTAGATTAAACGCACATGAGCTCTATGCTTCTAGGAGAGAAAAAAACAACCCAAAAGAAAGCCAAGCCACTTCATTAGGCGGTATTGTTAGGGGGCGAAATCCAATAATCAGGGCTTGCTTTTGCCTCCAAGCAGAAGTGCTTTTTTATGATGGCAGGCACTGGTTTTTTTATAGGACAAGATAAGGGATTACTGTACTTGAGCATACCTTGAGAAGCTGGCTAAACTTGCTTCCACCCCGATAAGCCAAGACCTTGGGTGCATCTACAATAAAGAAATAATGCAGTTTGACACCACTTTAACTGCTGTTAATCCCAGGATTTTAGTTTTGTGAGGTACCACTACTTTTTGGCAGAGGAAGCTAAAGAACTTGTAAAGCTACAAATGCCAGGATTCCAGAGGATGGAGGTACAGCACTTAAAGTGGTGTCAAACTGCATTATTTCTACAGTATAGATGAACCCTTTGAGACTCAAATTTTCTCATCTCTTCTATGTAGCCATATCTTCAGGTTTTGTTTCTCCAGTGTCCTTTCATATTACACACTTATAATGCTGTGATCCCACTTTAACTGCCATGGCAGCATCTGTACAATCCTGGAGTTTCTAATGTGGTGAGACACTGCAGCTCTTTGGCTGAGAATATTAAATACCTCTGGGCTTTGACTTATGGTGACTGTATAAATGAGAGACCATCAAGAGACCAGTTCTTGCAAACCAGGCTGTGGTTTCCTTCATTAAATTTATTTCATTTATAATGTGATCTTCCTATTTTCCTACTGCCATCAAGTCAGTAGTGGTTTGAGCATTGGACTATGATCCTGGAGACCAGGGTTCAATTTCCAGCATGACCATGAAACCCACTGGGTGACTTTGAGCATGTCACACTCTCTCAGCCTCAGGGGAAGGCAATGGCAAACATTCTCTGAACAAAGCTTGCCAAGAAAACTCCATGATAGATTTGCCTTAGGGTTGCCAAAAGTCAGAAACTACTTGAAGGCACACAACAAACATGCACAACACATCAACTTTACTGAGTTTTCTCATTCTTTTCAGTGAATCATGCCTTCACAATATATGTCCAAAGAGTGACAATCTCCAGTCAGTCATTTTGACCTTCACTAAGAGGTCTCCTCAGACCCACTTATTTGTCTTTTTGATGATCCATGGCTTCTTCTTCCACTCTTCCTCTTCCTTCTCATCCTTTTCTTTGCATTTATTTATAACTCATATTTTCCCTAGTTTGGGTTTCGAGAAAACTTATAACTATTACAACACTCCATCCGGCTGGATTTGGTACATGGTTTTTTGTGGGTTTTTCGGGCTATGTGGCCATATTGTAGAAGATTTTCTGCCTGACGTTTCGCCAGCATCTGTTGCTGGCATCTTCAGAGAATGCTTGCCTGGAAAAAGTGGATCTATATACTGTGTGAGCCAGGGAATGCAGGAGTGATTTGCATGTGTATTGTTCTGTGCTGATGGCAGGCCTCAGGAATAGCAAAATAAGGACACATAGCCCAAAATACCATGGATCCCGGCCATGAAAGTCTTCGACTTCACATTGGATTTGGTACTTTCCATCATCTTAGAATTCAGAAATGTAGCTGTGTTAATCTGGATCTGTATGCAAAGGGATTGTATAGCACCATTGAGGCACTCTGTGAGAAAGGAAGAAGTTGGTAGCATAATCTTTTGTAGGCTTAAGTCTACTTCCTCAATGAAAGTTTGTGCTACCAGCTTCTTTCTTTCAGGAGCTGTATGCATGGGCCAGAATGCCCGTTTCCCCCCACTTAGCCCAGTTTAAAAAAACCTGGATGTCTGCAGTGGTGCCCAGTAGACCGGACAGCTACATGCCCCCTTTACCTATCGCTGCAGCTGCTGTTGTCTATGCAGGCCCTTGTCGCGACCTGTGATGATTTTTGAAGGGGTCCTGACCATGTGTGTGAAGCTAGGGACCCTCCTTCCTGAGCATGGGGATGCCCTGAATAAAGTCCCACTCCTTGTAGAAGCTAACCTATCTTCAGAAGATGTAACCAGGAGCAGTTTCTCTCCAATTTCATTTGGAAATCTCAAATGTTGGAAGTGGGAGGGTAGTTTTCTGTAGGAAAAGATATAAAGAGATCTTTAAAAATAAGTTAAAAGCCTCATACAGTTTGGGTCCAGCCCACCTGAAGGACCATGTTTTCTCATATGAGTAGAATTGCCATTTGGCTCGGAAAACCTGGAAAATCCTGGATTGAAGTACTGGTTGACTGGGCCAGTTGAAGGAGTAAATCCTGGATTTCTTCATCACAGGCCAAGGGGTAGGTTAAAATGTGGCATTGGTGATGAAGCAGGAAACTGTACAAGAAGACTGGTACTGGCAGGAGCTTCATCTCACCCTCCAGGCTCCGGTTGCTACTGCACAGGCATAGCATTATCATCTTCTTATTCTTTTCCCTTTGCCTTCCCCGGCAGACCCAGAAGACGGGGAAGGAAGAGAGGTGAGAAGAGATGGCCTTGTGTGGTGATTGTGTCGGCATCTTGAGCCTAGGACTAGACAACATGGTGGAACCTCGCTTTCAAACTTGAGAGAGTAAAGGGAGCCTCTCTGTTCTCTGGAGCTGTTTGGAAGCCTCCTTCTTTTCACAGGGAGAAAAAGACAAAAAAGAGAGCTCTTAGCATGGTACTGGTACTGAGTTTGAAACTTAATGGTAGAAACCGTGCAGTGATTAATGTGTCAAATTTGCATAATCAGAATGCAAATTAATAATATGCAATAATATGCAAATTAGATGCCCAGACATGAAGGACCGGAATATGGCAACCCTACATATGTGCCTCCCTTAGAATTTGTGGCATCCATATGAGGCTTCCTGATCTCTGAGATGTTAATCGCACAACCTATTTTCACAGCCATGTTTGGTGAGAATATAGGAGAAGGTCTTTGCAGTTACTTTTCTCTGGTTCTGGAACTCTCTCCATGTGTGTGTTTTAATAAAAACCAGTAAGACACATAACATTGAGCTTTGAACACACTAGTAAGAGATAAGATTTTTCTATAGATTATTATGCGCTTTAGGGGAAAGCGTGCCATCATTGTTACGGTTGACATAGTTTATTAGCGGAGACTAGACTTTGAAAAATCAAGATTATATTTCTGTCTTTGTTCATTAACATTAAAAGATATTTTTCCGCATCAATTGTTCCATCAGTGCCTAAAATCCCCTCTGGTTAATTCAGCTGGGTATTTTCTAATTTTTGTATGATTATGGTTAGTACTTTGGGTTGTGGTTCCTTCCTTGTCTTTCCATTGTGAATTGTAGACTGCTATTTCAGCAGGCTATTTGGAAATGGGCTTTTAACAGTATCCTGTACTTTTTACAAATTAAGTTTGGCCTTTGTAATGGATATGCTTTAAATCAGGGGTCGGCAACCTCCGGCCCGCGAGCCGGATGCGGCCCGCGGAGGCCATTGGAGCGGCTCCCGACTGCTGCTGCCGCCGCCACCGCCGGCTTTTTGCTGCTCTGGACGGCGCCATTTTTTCGTCCAAAATGGCGGCAAAGTCTCGCGCGACCTTCTCTGAGGTCGCGTGAGATTTCGCCGCCGTTTTGGGTGAAAAAATGGGGGCGCCCAGAGGCGAAGTCTCGCGCGACCACAGAAAAGGTCGCACGAGACTTCAGCCTCCAGGTGGCCCGCTGCAGCCACCGGAGCCCTCAAATAGGGCTCCAACAGCGGCAGCAGGCCTCTGGGAGGCCGGGGCTGTCGCTGGCGTCGGCGGGCGGGCTGCCAGAACCAAGGAGCCTCGCTGTAGCGAGGTCTCCTTGGCCCTGGCCGGCTCTCTCCGCCAGCGGGCGGGCAGCCAGAGCCAAGGAGGCCTCGCTGTAGCGAGGTCTCCTTGGCCCTGGCCGGCTCCCTCCGCCGGCGGGCAGGCTGCCAGAGCCAAGGAGGTCTCGCTGTAGCGAGGTCTCCTTGGCCCTGGCCGGCTCTCTCCAGGCAGGGAAGGAAGGGGCGGGGGGAGGAGGAGAAAGGAGGAAGAGGAGGAGGAGGGAGGAAGGAAGGAAGGAAGGAGGAAGAGGAGGGAGGAGGAGGAAGGAAAGAAGTAGGAGGAAGAGAAGCAGGGAGGAAGAAGAGGAGGAGGAGGGAGAAAGAAGAGGAGGAAGGAGGAAGAGAAGGAGGAAGAAAGGGGAGGGAGGAAGGAAGGAGGAGGAGTGCATGTCTGTGTATTTTCAGTGCACTTAATGCTAAAAGGTCTGCTGTAACAATGATAGTGGTGGTGGTGGTGGTGGTGATGGTGATGATGATGAGTGAGCTTGAGAGCCATGCAACTACTGTTTCTGAAGCTGAGAAAGTGTCACCTTCCAAAGTGTGTTTTGTGTGCTTTTAATGCTAACAAGTCTCCCTTGCTTTGACAATGATAGTGTGGTGATGGTGATGATGAGTGAGCTTGAGAGCCATGCAACTACTGTTTCTGAAGCCGAGAAAGTGTCACCTTCCAAAGTGTGAAATGCACAAATGTGCTGTTGTGTGTGTTTTTGAATGCAGGTTGGGGGTGTTTGTCCAGAAAGGGACCAAGGAGGAGAGGGCGGGCACACGCCTCCTCCTCCTTGTGGGGCTTTGGTGGAGGCTCCGCCCCTGGAGGGTGGCTCCACCCCTGGAGGGTGGAAGCTCCGCCTCCAGCATGCAGCCCCGCCCCCGGAGGGTGGAAGCTCCACCCCTCGGCTTCAGCCCCCCGACTTGTCTGAGGGACAGCAACCCGGCCCCCGGCTTCAAAAGGAGGAAGTGTACAAGATCTTTCGAAGTGTTAGGAAGACGACTTGCTCCCTTGCTCCCTGTCCCTCATGGCTGGCAGCTCAGGGGGGAGATACGGTGTTAAACTTCTTATTTGGGGTCAATGTCTTTTTTTTTTTATCCTCACCATCCTATGTTTCCCCATGCTATCCTTCCTCTAACTTATTCATTTTTGTTCATTGCTGTTTTTAACCCAGGCACTAAAACGTGTGGGATTTGGTACTGATGAAAGGGGAGGCATACAGATTAAGTCATGGGATTCTGAGATCCAAAATCCTCCAAAATCCAAAATCATCAGTATGGATAGCTGAGATAGTGACACCTTTGCTTTCTGGTGGTTCAGTGTACACAGACTTTGTTTCATGCACAAAATTGCTGTATACAAGATTACTGTCAGCTTTTGTGTATAAAGTGTATACAGAAGATAAATGAATTTCATGTTTAGACATGCGTCCTATCTCCAAGTTATCTCTTTACATATGTGTAAATATTCGCAATTCCCCAAAATCCAGAACTGAAAACACTTCTGGCCCCAAACATTTTGGATAAGGGAGACGCAATCTGTATTTCATTGAGAATCTCTCAGCCAGCATGGTGGAGTGGTTTGAACATGGGACTAGGACTCTGGAGACCAGGGTTTGAATCCAGGTTCGGCCATGGGAACCCACTGGGTGACCTTGGGCAAATCATACTCTTTCGGCGTAAGAGGAAGGTAATAGCAAAACCCCTGTGAAGAAACACACCAAGGAACCAATAATAGCTTCGCTTTTGGGTTGCCGTCAGTCAGAAATGGCTTGAAGGCACACAACAACAGTATTCTTGTTATTACAAAGCCAACATTGGAGTGTAGGAAGAGAACATAGCATGGTCCAAATGCCACTGCTATCCTGTGCTTCGCCTCCCCCTTTTTCTCTCTCTCTTTTTTCTCAACCACTTCCTCTCTTCATTCTCTGTGTGGCCACAAGCGTTTCCTATCTCTAGGAAGCCATCATGAAAGATCTTTGCTAGCCGGGGCTTTCCCAAAAAAGGGCTTTGCCGTTGCATTCGATTATACCACTTCCTTTGCCACTCCCTTTCCTGTTAAGTAAGAAGACGTTTGCTTCCTCTCTTCTTCTCTCTTTTACCTCCTGCCACACCTCAAGTCTATGTATCTGTCCTTTTTTTTGAAACCATACTATGCCAAGTGCTGTAGGTGGGCACCCATCTGTTTGGAAAGACCTCCAGGATGGCTAGATGGACCCTTGCCAGCCATGGGACAGGTATGGTACCTCTACACACCTGCAACCTCTTTACCTTGTTTTTCAGTTTGAAAGCAAACCATAAGGTAGGGTTCATGATGGTAGGTCTCTACTGGGACCAGTTCTCTGCCAAAGGAACACTGTGAGATGGAGATGCCAAAAAAGCAAAAGACAATTCCAATTACCAGGGCTTCACTTCTTCTTTCTAAAAAAAAAATGGGTATTTTCAAATGTGAAACGTTGCATTTCATGTAAAGGATGAATTGCTCCTCCTGAAGGCTTACAAGAGAAATTGTTCACCCAATACAAGCCTGTTTGAGTTTTAAGATCTTGGAGAGCTTTCTCTCCATCCCACCACCATTGCTGGCACATTTGTTGAGGGCACAGGACGGAGCCTTCTTGGTGGCTGCTCCCAGGGTATGGAATACCCTCCCACAGAAGGTACGGTTAGCCCCATCTCTGCTTTTTTTCCCACCAGCAGGCAAAGACATTTCATTTAGGTAGGCTGCTCACGTATTTGACTCATGTCATTCATTTTGATGCATCATCCTGTGCATTTATTTGCTTTTGCTGTTGTGTGCCTTCAAGTCGTTTCCAGTATATGGCAACTCTAATGTGAATCTATCAATCTATCATGGGGTTTTCTTGGCAAGGTTTGTTCAAAGGAGGTTTGTCATTGCCATCCTCTGAGGCTGAGAGAGTGTGACTTGCCCAAGGTCACCCAGTAGGTCGAAGGCTTTCATGGCCAGAATCCATAGATTTTTGTGAGCTGGGGGTACATGTGGCTCTAGGGCAACACATTGCCCACCCTGATCTACACTAGTTTATTGCTAACCTGAGTTCCCTATGACTGCTTTGCCAGTAAAGCCCATTGATCACTCCATAATATTTGGAATTTCATACTTGTGCATAGCTCCGTGCTTTCAGAGTCTGTGATACATCATTCTCTAGAAAGTTAAAATACCAATGCAGATACAGCTGGACTTCCTTATCCATGGATTCTTTATCCACAGATGCAGGCATCCATGGCTTGAACATGTTTTTTAAACTATATAAATTCTAAAAAGCAAACCTTGATTTTGCCATTGTATATAAGGGACGCCATTTTATTATGTTGTTGTATATAATGGGCCTTGAGCATCCACAGGTTTGGATATTCACGAGGGGTGGTGGTCTTGGAACCAAACTCCAGCAGATACCAAGGGCCCAGTGTATATGTCTGATCGATGTCAACATCTCCCTTAATGGAGGTAATTTTTACTAGCCCCAGGGAACTAGGCAGGTGGCTACTTACTAGCCGGAACTTGGGATATGTCTGCTAAAGCTCACCCACCTCTTTCTGTGTAACATCCATTCCTATAAAGTAGGCCCTTGGTCTCTGCTTGGGTTTGGTTTCAAGTTCCCTGTGGATACCAAAATCCATGGATGCTGAAGTCCAATCACATGCAATGGTGCAGTAAAATGGAGTCCCTTATATAAAATGCCAAAATCAAGATTTGCTTTTTGGAATATCTTGGGGAGGGGGGAATATTTTAAAGCCACGGGTGGTTGAATCCTTGGGTGTAGAATCCGTGGATACAGAGGGCAGACTGTACATTTTCCATCATAATCAAGGCTGTGAAAATTACCTTTTTGATGTGGGTTATCTTTCTGGAATAACTGTGTTAAGAGCTGGAAAATTGCTTCAAATTCCAGATATACAGCAGCATAACCTTTCATAGTCTCGCGTTCCATTCCATTCCTTTTATCATAATCTCCCTCTTGTATTTTCCCTTGCTTCTTTTTCTTATCTTTCATGCTTTTTATTCATTCCTCCATTCTACTCCTTTTGCTAGTTTCCTTTTTATCTGCCACCAGCTCCCATCACATATATGCAAGTTCTTTTGATGCAGCTTAAGGTCGAGCACACACAAGGTTTCTTGGAGAGAGCACCTAGGAAAAAAGCCATACTTTAAGGGGGCATACTTAGGGTTTTACAAAATATAGGGGTATTTTTCTGAGTGAAATGGTATCTGATGGCAATGCTTCAGTGCTAGCCATTCTAGCAAACTTTTACTTTTTTCAGGGTGTTGTGTTAGTGTAGCTGATGGTAAAGACCCATGTGTCATTATGTCATTTTGCAACATTTTTCCCATGTAAAAAAGATATCCATTCCATAGTTTGCAATTTGTTGCTGTGGTTGTGTGCCTTCAAGTCATTTCTAACTTATGGGAACCATTGCCTTCCCCTGAGGCTGAGAGCATGTGGCTTGCCCGAGGTCACCCAGTGGGTTTCATGGCTGAGTAGGGAAATTGAACCCTGATTGCAAGAATCATAGTCCAATGCTCCATCCACTATGCCACGCTGTCTCTTAACTTCATTATAGAATCATACAGTCTTCGAGTTGGAAGGGATCACAAGAGTCATCTAATCCAATGCAGAGATATGCAATTCAGGTACTCCTGAAAGATTTCCATCCAGTACTCAAACCGATATGCCATAGTCCAGTGTTCAAACGCTTTGCCATTGCCTCCTCCATATTAGAGTCGCCAGTCATGGAGATCATTTTTGGAGGTCCCTGGGTGCATCTATTCCGTAGAAATAACATAGTTTGACACCACTTTAACTGCCATGGTCCTGTCTTATAGAATCCTGGCATTTGTAGTTTTGTGAGGCACCAGTACTCTTTGACAGAGAAGCTGAAAGGCCTTGTAAAACTACAAATCCCATGGTTCCATTGGACTTAGAGTGGAGTCAAAGCAGATTATTTCTACAGTGTAGATGCATTCTACATCAACTTGGTAGCAACGTGGAAGACTCCAAATTGTAAAACACCCTCCGTAGAAACTTGTGGCTCAGGAAGATTGCTTGGGGACCCACATTTTTGTCCTTTTGGTGCCAAGGATCTTGTTATTTTTCCAAAGATTTTTTTTTAAAAGCAATTTGTCCTTGAATTTATTGATCTGATGCTGCTTTTGCCCATTGCTTTTAATGTTGATGCAACGTTGTGTGCAGTTTTGTATTTCTGTTCCTGATCACACTATTGATGTATTTTAACAGCCTTCAAAAATAATTGTATTTGAAAGGCAGAACACAAGGTTTATTAATAAATGTAAAATGCAAAAGAAGTGCTACCGGTAATCACATCATAACCATCAGATTGGAGTCATGTTTTTTTTCCCCTGACTATGATTCAGCAATATAATACATACATCCTGAATCTCTTAATAGTAAGTGTACTTCACCTTAGTTGAATTTACTCTAATTTTCCTAGAATCTTAACCCTGATTTTCTGAGGACTATACTCACTAAAAGTCCTTGTTTGCTTACTTAATGGTTTGATCCTATTTTCAAAATCAAAATAACATTGGATGTTAAAAATTAGCTCTTGGTCTAAATCCTTTTCGTCCCAACCACTGAATCAATGGGAATGTTCTAAGTCAACATTGCATTCTATTAACACAATGTGTCTACTCTAGGTGAACCTAGCAATAGGATTAAATCTGAGTTGTGTGTCCACACTATTCCATTTTATTACCAGTTTAACTGTGATGGCTCCATCCTCTGGAATTCAGGGATTTATAGTTTTGTGAGACCCCTCTGCCAGTGAGATGTAGCACCTTACCAAGTTCAAACCCTTGGATTCCAACGGATGAAGCCATGGTGGTTAAAGAAGTATCTAAGTGATGTAGTTGTGCAGTGTAGATAGTCTTAGGATGGGAAAAGTATGGTGTATGAGTTACATGTGCCCCTAACCCATTTCTGTGGGTCCCAGGCCACCCCAAAATCACTCAAGATTTCACAGTAAGAAATATATTCCCAGCAATAAGGGGAACTATCTGGTGGCAGTTGAGTTAGTTTCAGCCTCCCAAAACTCCCAAAGCAAAGCATAAAGAACCCAAGAAATCATCTACAGTATTTGTGATTGAAGTTGAAACTACATGTCGCTTCTGGTTTACACAGGTCTAATTTGCACTGCAGAACTAATGCAGTTTGACACTGCTTTAACTGCCATGGCTCAATGCTGTGGAATTCTGGGATTTGTAGTTTGGTGAGGTGTTCAGCCTGGATTGTCAGAGAGCACTGGTGCCGCAACAAACTACAAATCCCAAGATTTGATAAGATGATGCCATGACAGTTAAAATGGTGTCAAACTGCATTAGTTATGCAGTGCAGGTTAGACTTCAGAATATACTGGTGCAGCC
>NC_056525.1:8159239-8194136 GCF_019175285.1 Sceloporus undulatus | reverse complement strand
GATGATGATGATGATGATGATGATGATGATGATGATGATGATGATGATGATTTGACCACTTGTGAAAAGAATGGGCCAGCTTGCCATTTTTATTATCTGCCTCAGTCAACAAAATTCTCTTGAAAAAAGTTTCCACGCGAGACGGATTTCATCTAGATTACTAGAAATCCTTCTGCAAGGAGGGATGGTCTCAACTGCCAGTAAATAATTCCACTGTGGATATGCAAAACTGTGAAGCCTGTTGTGAATTGTAGTGAGTCTCTGTGTTGCAGTGCTAACTGTTCTAACTGTATTGTTCTTTTGAACTGTAAACCGCTTTGACTCTCAATTTTAGGGGGGAAGCAGGAAATAATAATAATAATAATAATAATAATAATAATAATAATAATAATACTCAGTAAGGCCAACCTCTCTGTTTTCATTGCTTGAGGCAAATAAAAATAAAATAAGCCATATTGGCTTCAGGCAGCTAGGGACAGGAAGGAGAAAAGCATGGTCAATACATCAGTATGGTGTAGTGGTTTTAGACCCTAAGGTGACCCTATCATGGGGTTTTCTTGACAAGATTTGTTCAGAGGAGGTTTGCCATTGCTTTCTCCTGAGGCTGAGAGCATGTGAATTGCCCAAGGGCAGCCAGTGGTTTCATAGAATCAAACCCTGGGTTCCAGGGTCCTAGTGCGATGCTCAAACTACTATGCTATGGTGACTTTCTAGAGTATATTGATGCTCTTCTTTATAAACCTTACACCATAAGACCTTCTTCTTTGTAGGTCTTCAAGCAGGTTGGATCACTTGGGAGTGTTGTGCAGTTGTGTATTCCTGCATAGGAGAGGGTTGGTCTAATGGCCTGTGTGGTCCTTTCCAGTTCTGTGATTCTAAGATTCAGCCCAGGAACCTGAGTTTTCCCACCCATGCCCTACAGAAATGCCCAAGGCTTTTGCCCCAAGAGAGGTTAGTGGTATTTCTGTGGCTTTTAAGTGAGAGACTTAGGCTGCATCTCCACTACAGAGATAATGCAGTTTGACACAGCTTTAACTGTCATGGCTCTGTGCTATGGCATTGCAGGATTTCTAGTTTTGTGAGACATTTGGCCTTCTCTGTCAGAAAGCTGTGGTACCAGAACAAACTAAAAATCCCTGGATTCCATAGCATTGAACCATGGCAGTTAAGACAGTGCCACACTGCATTAGTT
This sequence comes from Sceloporus undulatus, assembly GCF_019175285.1. NCBI lineage: Eukaryota > Metazoa > Chordata > Lepidosauria > Squamata > Phrynosomatidae > Sceloporus > Sceloporus undulatus. The sequence goes on along the minus strand of NC_056525.1, from coordinate 8,192,944 downwards.
CATAGCGCAGGTGCAGTCTTAACTGTGCTGTTAATCTGCCACATTCACCGTATTTTCTTTGGAATCCTACTATAATTTCCAATAGCTTCTGACATCTCCTTTTATTTGTACCTAGGAAAATTTCTAGGAAAGAAGAAACAAACTAATTGGAGAATCTATTTTCTTAATACTATGAGTCATCCATCATCAAATATTACCTTTGGTTGTATGTTGGCTTCCCATATTGATGGGTGACTATGGTTTTTAATTTGAATTTCAAAGGGGCTATCCAAGGTATTGAACCCTATCACACAGATAGATGGATCCTTTAAAAATCATGCTAAAACCCAGAGTAGTCATACCATCTCATTGAAATGGGAGTTCCCAGAGGACACTGACACTATCTAGTAAACATATTATCCAGGCAGGCCATGTTGGGCATACAACAAAGTACAATCAAATCCCAAATCCACAAAACAGCTATAGCTTTTTTAGGCCAACCAAAATGCGCAAAATACATATTGCAAGCTTTTGAAGCTCCCCTACCTTTACCAAAGGTGTTAAAATCATACAGGAGCAATAGAATCACAGAGCCTATGACTTTAACATCATCATATATGTATATTTTATTTTATTTTTCCTGTATGATTGTTGCCACCTGATGAAGAAGCCAGTGGAACTTAGAAAGCTTGCAACATGTATTTTGCACATTTTGGTTGGCCCAGTAAAGCTATCACCGTTTTGTGGGTTTTGGATTTTACTGTCCTTTATTGTCCAGTAAGGAACAGGATTTGAGTTCTAGCTATGCACAGACAGCACTTCATGTTTTACCTAGTCCTGGGGTCGGCAATGTGTGTCATTTTATTTCTCAAAATGGCGGCGGCCTAGAGGCGAAGTCTCACGCGACCACAGGAAACAGGGCTCCGGCGGCCGCAGTGGGCCTCTGGGAGGCCCGTTGCTGTCGCTGGGGCCCTCCAAGAGGGCTCCGGCGGGGGCAGCGGGCAGGGGCAGGCAAAGAGGGGGAGGCCTCCAGCGCTGGCAGCCCCCTCCGGCTTTTTTGCCAGAGGAGGCCTCCAGCACTGGTGGCCCCCGCCAGCCTTTTTGCCGGCCTCTGATGGGGCCTGGGGCCCCGTCAGGGGCCAGCAAAGAGGGGGAGGCCTCCAGCACTGGCAGCCCCCATTGGCTTTTTTCCTGGCCTCTGACAGGGCCTGGGACCCCGTCAGGGGCCGGCAAACAAGAAGAGGCCTGTCCCCCAGAGGGTGGAAGCTCCGCCTCTGGGATGCGGCTCCGCCCCCGGAGGGTGGAAGCTCCACCTCGGCACGCAGCCCCGCCCCGGAGGGTGGAAGCACCACCCCCGGCTTCGCCCCTCCCCCAGTTGTTTGAGGGACAGCAACCCGGCCCCCAGCTCAAAAAGGTGGCCTACCCCTGACCATGATGTTTAGCACACTATGCTCTTAAAGAGCTACTATTCCAGTGTGACTCCTCTAGCAGCCTCCTGTTGCATGCTGGGATTGGCAGTTTTAAGGAGCTGAACTTCTCTGCCTGAGAATTCTAAATACCCCTCCTTAAAACTGCCAATCCCAGCATGCAACAGGAGGCAGCTAGAGGAGTCACACTGGAATAGTACCTCTTTAAGAGCTCGTCTGATAAACACCCTAGTCTTTCACACCCCGGGTAACATCATGTGTGACTAATTTTCAGGAAATAGTTCACAGACAATATTCTACACTGGGCCAACACCTACAGTGCTTTACACTTATGTTTGCCGCCAACCTAGGTCTCCTCCCTGCATCGCTCTGCAATGTGAGACGAAGTTTGCAACTGAACAGTCCTGAACTATCTATATCTATAATCCTGAACCGCACAATATTGTATGTTGTGTGCAACTGCAGGTTTCCCAGAACAAAAGAGTATGTCTCCTTTTAAAGAGAAGAAAAAAAGACACGTCCCATTTTGTTGTCTTGGGAAATTTCCGCATTTTCAGATTGTTCCTCTTCGCAATTAACACACTCTCCCTTCTTCCTCTTTTTCAAGGGTGTTTTGAGAGAGCTGGTGGCATTTTAGCTACCCAAAATGAACTTCCTTTATTTGCTGGGTAGCTGGCTCTCTGTGGATTGGTGTGCACACAAGGTGCTGTGCCTACACAACTTGCCCACCGTGATGCATTTGCCAGGCACTTTGAGCAGAAAGTTGTTTGTATTTTTTCAGAACCTGACAGTACAGTTACCGCAGAGCCTAAGGAGACAATCCAGTGCACCATCTGGTCCATTTTCTTGGGATCATTTTCAGTTGTTGCAGCCTGATGATGTGCTTGAATCAGTCCATCCTGCTACATGTAGTCTTGACCCTTGTCCATCTTGGCACTTAAGATCTAGCAGATGCGGGTTCATTGAGTGGGTCCAGGGGATGGTAAATACCACATCTGGAGATGGGGCCTGCTGCCTTGAAGGAGGCATCTAGTGCACCCTCTCGTGAAGAAGATCCCCCTGGATACAGAGGTATGGGATAACTATCACCCTATCACTAGTATCCCATATTTGGGGAAAATGCTTGAACATCTGTTGGCTGAGCACCTTCAGATGTTATTGAAGGAAACAGATTATCTAGACCCATTTTAACCTGGTTTCAGGCCAGGGTTTGTCATTGTTGTGTGCCTTTAAATCATTTCCAACTTAGATGACCCTAAGGCGACCCTATCCTGGGGTTTTCACAGCAAGATTTGTTTAGAGAAGGTTTGCCATTGCCTTCCCCTAAGGCTGAGAGTGTGTGACTTGCCCAGGGTCACCCAGTGGGTTTCATAGCCAAGCTGGGAATATACTCTGGAAAATACTCTCTGACAGCAAACTCGAGAAAGGTCTTCACATGAAACCTTTGGGTCTTACTGCCAAACACCAACAAAACAACTCAGTTTAGATCAGACTAGGATAGATCAGCTGATTTAGTATAAAATCTTCTTCTTTTTTTTACATTTCCATATATGTGTGCAATCTTCCTCTGGAAAGCATCTGTCAGTGTGTACTTTTTAGGCATAAAATAAGCTAGCAACTGGATGGGAAGATTAGCCACCAAAAATACCAACAAGGATACCAACCCCCTCCCTTCTGCCATCTGAGAATTCTTCCTTCCAAGGAAGTCCTCTGTCAAGTGCAGGTCCAAAACAAGTTCCTCTTTCTGGGAATGCATGCAAGGACACTGGGGTGAAGCAGTTATTAATCTTCTCCTCAAAGCTTGTGAAAGTTACTTTTCTGGACAGAATTCCTGTGGCAGTGCTGGATGGCAGCTTCTGGGACTGAGATCCTGTTGTTGTTGTTGTTGTTGTTGTTGTTGTTGTTATTTACTTATATCCCACCTTTCTCCCAGTACAAGGAACTCAAGGCTGTGAGCAGCCAATTTAAAACAATACAGTTTAAAGACAGTACACAAGCATTAAAATGCATAAATATAATTTTTTTAAAAAGCAATTAAACATGTGAAGTTGAAGGCTTTCATGGCTGGCATCCATAGTTTTTTGTGGGTTTTTCAGGCCATGTGGCCAAGTTCTGGAAGAGTTTATTTCTGACGTTTTGCCAGAATCACAGATGCTGGTGAAACATCAGGAATAAACTCTTCTAGAACATGGCCACATAGCTCAAAAAACCCACACAAAACTAAATAATTAAACAATATTAAAAATTGAAACAGTTATGAATTAATATGTAACATGTCAAAAACTCAGTACAAACCTTGAAATGTAAACTGCACAGTATTTAAATCGCAGCCCAGATCCAATATCAAAGTTGTGTTGCATTAAACTCTAGCTACAAACGTATGCGAGAGCCAGCGTGGTGTAATGATTTGGGTGCTGGACTAGGACTCCAGAGACCAGGGTTTGATTCCCTGCTCAGCCATGAAACCCACTGAGTGACCTTGAGCAAGTCATATGCTCTCAGCCTCAGGGGAAGGCCAGGGCAAACCTCCTCTGAACATATCTTGCCAAGAAAACCCTATGATAAGGTCACCATGAATCAGAAACGACTTGAAGGCACACAACAACAACAGGCTTATGTGTTGATTTTCCTATGAGCCCCTTGTCCTGAATGGCAACATTGCTCAACTCACTGTGCAACCCACTTCACAACAAAATAATGTTTGCCTGGAGAAGGGCACTGGCTGTGTAACTCAATTGCCATGATCTTGAATGAATGCAGATGTTGCTCAGAAATGTCCGGTTCTTTCTGCCAAGGCATTTATGCATGCAGAAGGCACCTAAGCCATGCCATGGTATTTCCAATTTCTGTCTGTGGTTGGGAATGCTGGACAGTGAAGAAAGCTGATGGGAAGAGAATCAATTTATTTCTAATGTGCTGGAGCAGAGTTCTGCACATAGTACAGACTGACAAAGAGACAAATAACTGGGCCCTGGAGCAAATCAGGCCAGAACTCTCACTTAGAAGCCAAGCTCACTAAGCTGAGGCTATTGTCCAGTCGGCCCTCCGCATTTGTAGCTTTGACTTTTGTGGATTTGATTATTCACAGATTTCATTAATATGTTCTCTCTAGGAATCTCTAGGTCCTCCAGCATGACTTTGTGGTCAACGTCTGCCAAAACTCATGCTGGAAGATGTAACTTCTCTAGGCGTTTGTGGGTCCTCCAGCACATTTCTATGGTCAGCTTCTGGCAGATGTTAACCAGAGAGTTGCCCTGGAGGAGCTAGAGATTCCTAGAGCGGTGTTCTCTCAGGTTAAAAAAATAGGTTTTTTAAATTGTGATTTTTCCACTTTCACGGGCGTCCTGTGCCCCTAAGCCCAGCGAATGTGAAGGACCCACTGTATTTTGGACACAACATGAGGAGACTCCCTAGCAAAAATGATGATGCTGGGGAATGTGTACATTAGAAGAAGAATGCAATGGTGATGGATTGATTCAGTCAAGGAAGCTACGGTCTTAAGTTTGCAAGCTTGAAGCAGTAAAATGGGTCCTTGGTATCTGCTGGGGTTTGGTTCCAGGACCCCTCAGCGGTACCAACATCTGCACAAGTCTCAATAAATGCAGTGAAATAGGGAAATGGCATCCTTTGTATGAAATGGCAAATTCACGGCTTGCTTTTTGGAATTTATATATTTTTAAAATATTTTCTTCCATGGGTGGTTGAATCCATGGATACAGAGAGCAAACTGTAATAGGGCCTCTTGGAAGGTCATAAGTTGAAGCCAGGTTAATGGCAAACAAGGGACCCAGTACAATTCCACGCTGGGAATTATAGGGGAGAGAACATTTCTGACTAGCATCCAGTTAGTGGCATAAAGTAGGCATCTATCTTTCTATAGTAGCTCCTAAACTTTGGAATTCTCTTCCACAGGAGGCCTGCTTGCCTCTCTCTCTTTTCTCTGGCAGGCAAAACCTTTTTATTTCAATGGGCATTCAGCTTTGGTGTTGTTGTGGTAGAAGGTTTTTCTTTTCAAATTAAAATCAATAAGTTTGTCTATAACTTTTAAAAAAAGACAAGAAAAACACCTTTTGTATTATGATATACATTGTTTCAGCTATAGTTTGTTTTTGTTTTCTAACTCGCAATGTAAATTGCCTTAAGTCCATCATTGGGAGAAAGGTTGTTGTTGTTGTTGTTGTTGTTGTGTACTTTCAGGTCGTTTCCAACTTATGGCAACCCTAAGGTTTTCCTGGACAAGACTTGCTCAGAGGGGATTTGTCTTTGTTTTCCTTTGAAGTTGAGGAAGTGTGACTTGCCCAAGGTCAGCCGATGAGTTTTCATGACCAAGCAGGGATTGGCCTAGTCTCTGGAAATATAAATTAAATAAATCTACCAATAGAGCTCTTCTGCCTCCAGATCCCATCTCTTTTGTATGTGTTGTGTACCTTCAAGTCATTTCTGACTTACAGCAACCCTATCATGGGTTTTTCTTGGCAAGATTTGTTCAGAGATTTGCCATTGCCTTCCCCTGAGGCTGAGAGCATGTGACTTAGCCAAAGTCACCTAGTCGGTTTCATAGCCGAGCTGGGAATTGCCCCTGGTCTCCAGAGTTGTAATCCAACACACAAACCACTTCTCTCCCCTTTTTTCTCTTTTTCACCTTACAGATCTCTCTGCACTGCAGTCCTTTTTTCCATTCTCTCTACCTTTCTTTTTGTTCCTTCAATCCCCCTGTTTCTCCCTTTTCTTCTTCTGCTGTTTCTTTTCCGTTTTCCTTTTATCTCTTTTTATCTTACCTACTTCAGCAGCAGAGGCACACAAGGCTTTCACTAAACCTGGAGTTCATGAGCAGAGCAACTCCCAAATAGATCCCATTCCCTGCCTAGATGATTGCATGGCTGGAGATTTGTACTGGAAATCATATTGATTGCAGCAAAGTTTATGTGTGTTTGTGCCTTCAAGTAACCTGTCGACTTATGGTGACCTCACGAATTTCATAGAGTTTTCTTAGGCAAGGAATATTCAGAGGTGTTTTTACCAGTTCCTTTCTCTGAAATAGAGCCTGCAGCACCTGGCATTCTCTGTTACAGCTGGAATGGGCATAGGATTGGAAACTGGAGAGGGTTCTAGATTCTTTAATGGTTGTGTATATACCCTAAAGGCACCAGATTCTGTTTGATCTTGGAAGCTATGTCAGGTTGGCCCTGTTTAGTACTTGGATGGGAGACTGCCAATGAACACCAGGTGCAGAAGCCTACAGTATTTCACTGGCCAAACTACCCTTGAGGATTCCTTGCCTAAGAAAACCCTATGAAATCCATGAGATTGCCATAAAATGACAGGTGATCTGAAGGTACATCCATCCATCAATACATACATAGAAGAGGGCATTCAGCAGGTATTGCTTGTTATTCAACCAGAAAACAAGTAACACATGCTGAAATTCCCTCTTCCAAGCAACTCTTACAGTACAGGAGCCCACTGCAGCTTTCTCTCTGGCAAACCTAAATGGGCATCATCAAAAGAGAAAGTGCAAAATGTTCTTCACAAAGGCAACATGGATCTACCTTGGATCATGCTATGGTTCTTTGCTCTACAGCTGTTTCAAGCACCAGGACACCATTCTGGACTTGTACAGCTCTGGTTGCTTTGCGAATCCATTCCACTTCCTAATGGCCACCATCTGTTTCTTCTGGTGTGGTCCATTTAATTCCCTCTGTGTCTCCCATTGCGTATCCCTTGCTGAAGAATTGGCCTGGTTCTTCTGCTTTGCATCGCATGTTGCTAATAGAGTAGACAAGGAGAACACCTGGGCTCTTCAGGAATGTGCATCTGGTTGTGATATTCACACACAAGCCCAGAGGAAATCTGAAAAGTTTTTCTTTTTTCTTTGAGTGGACTTGGCAGATGTTGACCAAATTGCATAACGGGATTCCGAGCTAAGCCTTTTCATAATAACATTCGGTAAAACAGTCCTTTTATTTTGTTTTTTATTCCTCCCCCACTTTCTCCATATGAGTCTTCTCAAGCCAGCTAAGAAGCTGTCTCAGAAGAAGGCCAGCCTCACAAGCTGATGCTGGGATGCGATAAAAAGTTTTAGCATGAGACGCTTGAGGAGATTTTAACATCCTCTTCATCTGGAGTCCAAACAGAAGCATGTCTGTCTTAGCCAGCAACCTTTAAACAAATTAACCAGTTATCATTTTATCTTTCACATCTCACGCATTCAGAATGCTCTGACAACTTGTAATGTCAGGCGTTAGCCCTACAAAGCAAGTCCTGTGTCATGATGTCCCATCCGGACCTTGAACAAGGAAACTGGAAAAGAAGACTAGAAAGAGAAATGGCTGGATTGAATTATATTCACAAATTCCAGACCATTAGGCAGAAAGATGAATAAGGACAATGGCTTCATGGCACACTGCATATATTCATTATGCAAATGGGTCTTGTAGCACCTTTGAGACTAAGTGAAAGAAAGAAGTTGGTGGCATGAGCTTTCGTAAACTTGAGCCTACTTCCTCATGCATCCGAGGAAGTACACTTAGGTCTATGAAAGCCCATGCTATCAGCTTCTTTCTTTCCGTTAGAAGATTACCACACAAGACGCTAGTGATGGAATTGAAGTGGAATTACAATTTATGATTCCTCTCTTTTTTGTATGATATCGTCACTCATCTGTTGCTGGTTCATTGCTGATCTATTGTTATACCATTATTGTCATACAGTTTCTCGTTAACAAGAGATACCTGTCAATACTCTCCTCCAGCCAAGAGAGGGAAGGGATGAGTCTCATAATTGGAATGTGGAAAGAGAGGGGTATAACCTTTTAAAGAGAAATAGGCCAAACAGGAAAGGAAGAGGAATAGCACTATATGTCAGAGATATTTACACCAGTGAAGAGATCCAGGACATCAACCATGAAAGCCAGGTGGAGAGCATCTGGATAAAAATTAAAGGGGAGAGAAACAACAAGGATGTTACGGTGGGAGTCTACTACAGACCCCCAAGTCAGATGGAGGAATTGGATGATGTCTTTCTAGAACAGATGACCACACACTCAGAAAGGAGAGATGTAGTAGTGATGGGTGACTTCAATTATTCTGATATTTGCTGGAAGCCAAATCCTCGAGGTCTAGTAAATTCCTCACTTGCCTCGAAGACATTTTCATTGTCCAAAGGTGGAAGAGGCAACAAGGAGGTCAGCTATTTTAGATCTGATCCTAACCAACAAGGATGACTTGGTTAATGGGGTGCAAGTGGTGGGATCATTAGGTGGAAGTGACCATGTTTTCCTGGAGTTTGTAATACTGTGGAAAGGAGAAGCCAGGCATAGTCAGAAACACATTCTAGACTTTAGGAGAGCGGATTTCAGTAAACTTAGAAAAGTATTGAGGGTGATCCCTTGGTCATATATACTAACAGATAAAGGAGTTCAGGATGGATGGGAGTTTCTCAAAAGGGAGATGCTGAAGTCACAATTTCAAACAGTTCCAGTGAGAAAGAAAAACGGGAGGTGTCTCAAGAAACCAGGATGGATGACTAAGGAACTTTCTACTGAGCTGAATTTTAAATGGAACATGTATAAGAAATGGAAAAAGGGGGAAATCACGAAAAGGGAATTCAAAGAAATAGCAGGCATGTGTAGGGGTAAAGTCAGACAAGCTAAAGCACAGAATGAACTCAGACTTGCTAGAGAGGTTAAGAACAACAAAAAGGGCTTTTTTTTTAGATGTCAACAGCAAAAGTAAGAAGAAGGAAACGGTAGGGCCACTGCGTCGAGAAGATGGCAAAATGCTAACAGAAGACAGAGAAAAGGCAGAATTACTCAACACCTTCTTTGCCTCAGTCTTCTCAGAAAAGGCAAAGGGTGCTCAACCTGAGGATAATGGAGCAGAGGACACAATAGGGGAATTTCAGCACAGAATAAGTAAAGAGATAGTACAGGAATACCTGTTTAACCTAAATGAATTTAAGTCTCCAGGACCCGATAAACTCCATCCAAGGGTATTAAAAGAACTGGCAAATGTAATATCAGAGCCATTGGCAATAATCTTTGAAAACTCCTGGAAAACAGGAGAGATCCCAGCAGACTGGAGGAGGGCAAACGTTGTCCCCATCTTCAAAAAGGGGAAGAAAGAGGATCCCAACAATTATCGTCCAGTTAGTCTGACATCAATACCAGGAAAGATTCTGGAGCAGATCATTAAACAAAGTGTCTGTGAACATCTAGATGGCAATTCCTTAATCACAAAAAGTCAACATGGGTCATGCCAGACAAATCTAATCTCTTTCTTTGATAAAATTACCAGCTTGGTAGATGAAGGGAATGCTGTGGATGTAGTATATCTTGATTTCAGTCAGGCCTTTGGCAAAGTTCCCCATGACATTCTTGCAAACAAGCTTGTAAAACATGGACTAGACAAGGCAACTGTTTCGTGGATTTGTAATTGGTTGACCAGCCGAACCCAAAGGGTGCTCAGCGATGGCTCCTTTTCATCCTGGAGGGAAGTGACCAGTGGGGTCCCACAGGGCTCTGTCCTGGGCCCAGTGCTATTCAACATCTTTATCAATGACCTGGATGACAGAATTGGGAGCATACTTATCAAATTTGCAGATGGCACCAAATTAGGAAGAATAGCTAATACCCCAGAGGACAGGATCAAGATTCAAAATGACTTGAATAGACTAGAAAGCTGGGCCAAAGCTAACAAAATGAAATTCAACACGGAGAAATATAAGGTATTGCACTTAGGGCGGAAAAATAAAATGCACAAATATAGGATTGGGGACACCTGGCTGAATGAAACTACATGCGAAAGGGATCTTGGAGACCAAGTAGACCACAAGTTGAACATTAGTGAACAGTGTGATGCGGCAGCTAAAAAGGCCAATGCAATTTTAGGCTGCATCAATAAAAATGTAGTGTCTAGATCAAGGGAAGTAATAGTGCCACTATATTCTGCTCTGGTCAGGCCCCACCTGGAAGATTGTGTCCAGTTCTGGGTGCCACAATTCATAAAGGACATTGAAAAACTGGAGCGTGTCCAAAGGAGGGCGACTAAAATGGTGAAGGGTCTGGAAACCATATCCTATGAGGAACGACTTAGGGAGCTGGGTATGTTTAGCCTGGAGAAAAGAAGGTTAAGAGGTGATATCATAGCCCTGTTTAAATATTTGAAGGGATATCATGTTGAGGAGGGAGCAAGCTTATTTTCTGCTGCTCCAGAGAACAGAACCCAGAACAATGGATGCAAGCTACAGGAAAAGAGATTCCACCTAAACATTAGGAGGAACTTCCTGACAGTAAGGGCTGTTCGACAGTGGAACAAACTCCCTCAGAGTGTAGTGGAGTCTCCTTCCTTGGAGGTCTTTCAACAGAGGCTGGATGGCCATCTGTCAGGGATGCTTTGATTTGGATTTCCTGCATGGCAGGGGGTTGGACTGGATGGCCCTAGTGGTCTCTTCCAACTCTATGATTCTGTGATTCTATGAAAGGAATCATAGGGCCCAATTCCACTGAAGGAATAACCCGTATCCTGACTCGGGTCTGCCCTACTATTTTAATCAATTCCAAAAGGCCCCGCATTCCCACTATGAAAATGGGGCCTCTTTGGAATCGACTCTTTGGGAGGGTGCGCTTGTCGTTCCCATTGGAACTGGGGAAGACAAGCAGCCCTCCACCAGACCCTTTCTCTCCTTTTCTCTCTTCTTTCGCTCCTCTCCCCTCCTCTCCTGTCCCCTCCCCTCCTTCCCTCCCTCCCTCCCTCCCTTCCTTCCTTCCTTCCTTCCTTCCTTCCTTTCTTCCCCATCCCTCCCTCCTCCTCCTTCTTCTCCCATCCTACCTTCTTCTTCTTCCTACTTCCCTTTGCCGGGCACCCGCCACTTCCCTGGGGCTGGCAAGGCTGCCACTGCTGCTGCACTGCCGCCACTTGCCCTGTGCTGGCTGGCGTGACAGGAGCACCGGCAGCACCGGCAGCCCTGGGGAAGCGGCGGGTGCCCAGTGGAGGAAATAGGAAGAAGAAGAAGAAGAAGAAGAAGAAGAAGAAGAAGAAGAAGAAGAAGAAGAAGAAGAAGAAGATAGGATGGAAGAAGAAAGAGGAGGAAGGAGGGATGGGAAAGAAATGGAGGGAGGGAGGGAGGGAAGAGGAGAGGAGAGGAGAGCAGGGGAAGGAAAGAAGAAAGAAAGGGACAGAAGCACCGGCAACAGAAGAAAGGGAGCAGGGAAAAGGAGAAGAATCGATACCAACCTGACATTCCCACATGTTGGATGTAGGTTGGAATCGATTCTTACCAAAAGGAGCGCAAAGTAACTGCTATCAAAATACCCCGGCCTTTTTGTGTTTACCCCGTTTCCCCCCCACTGGAATCGATCAGATGAGGATCTGAATCAATTTTCAGTGGGAACGAGGGCCTTTTAACTCGATTTTGGATTCGAGGCTTTAGGTAGTGGGAATGGGCCCATAGAATCACAGGGCCATCCAATCCAAACCCCTGCTCATTTTTAAAGACCCCAAAGATGAGGTCCTTCCAAGGCAGTCTATTCCACTGTTAAACAGCTCTTAAAGTATTTTTGTTTAAAGTTATTCCTAATGTTTAGGTATAGTCTCTTTCCTTGTAATTTGAATCCCTTGATTCATGTCCTAGTCTCTGGAGCTGCAAAAAGCAAGCTTGCTCTATCTTCTGCATGCCATCCATATTTATATTTAAAGATAGCTATCATGTCACCTCTTAGTTGTTTCCCAGCTTAAACATACCCAAATCATTCCTTATAAGGTTTGGTTTCCAGACCTTTGATCATCTTGGACACTCTTCTTTGGACACATTCCAGCTTGTCAATATCCTTCTTGAACTGAGGTGTCCAGAACTGGTGAGTTCTGACCAAAAGAGAAATAATCTTGGAAGCCCATGCAGTTGGGGGCTGCAATTTTTCTGTCCCAGGCTGGCAGTGGGAATTTACCAGCTTAGCTTTGTTGCTGTAGGGAAATACTTATAGATAGGAAGCACAGAAGTCAAACCTTTGACTGGTGATGGATGCCAGATGCTGTTGCACAAGAGAGGTCAAGAAAGGTGCTTGTGTGAGCAGGGAACTGGCTGTACAATTATGACAGACTGTGATAACACAGGTCCCCCTTAAAGTAGGTGAAGATGAAGGCATCTGCTCTAGGAAGAAGGAGAAGTGGAGGAAGGAACATCAACAATCTAAGATATGCCAAGGACACCATGCTACTTGCAGAAAACATCACAGACTCAGAACAATTACTAAGGAAGGACAAGAAGGAAAATGCAAAGGCAGATTTAATGATGAATGTAAAGAAAAAATACGGTAATTCAACTTAGATAATGAGAAAATTGAAATAGTTGAAGAGTTCCCATAACAAGTATCAAACATTGATCAGAATGATGAGTGCAGTGATGAAATTAGAAGAAGACTAAGGATGGGAAGGGCAGCTATGAAAGAACTAGAAAAGTTCCTAAAGTGTAAAGATACAGTACTGAGCACTAAGCCAGGATTGCCCAAGCTGTTGTATTCCCCATTACCATGTACAGAATGCGAGAGCTGGACAGTGAAGCAAACAGATAGGAAGAAAATCAGTTCATTTGAGCAATTCTTGGTGCAGTCTCAGAAGATTCGGCAGTGCTGAGCAATGCAGCTATTTAATTATTTATTCATTTTTATTTAATTTATATGCTGCTTTTCTCCCTGCAAGAGACTCAGGATGGCTTTCAGATAAAGGTGGCTCACAGTTTTTGATCCAGAGAAAAGATGGGAGGGGGCTTCATCCTTATCCTTAACTTTTTGACTTCCCTCTAACACTTAACAGGAATGCAAGAATGATTTTTTTAAAAAAGAAACCAATAGCAGTAGCTTAATTTATATAATGTATATGGGGAAAAGGGGGTGTTTTTTGACGAAGAGCTTAAGTCTGGAAACAGGGTTAAGGCATACACAGATCCACTGAGTGAAAATGCAGACCAGTTACTTAAAAACCTTTAGCAACTTAACACAAATTTTTGAATGTTTATAACCAGCTTGCTTCTTTCTGTATCCTATTACATTCTGATCTTGTACAGCTATGTAATTGTTCTTCATTACCTCTGACTATGGTAGCACTGATCCTATCATGCAGTACCTTCCAACATTTCGCAGATGAAAAATGGGACACATTTGGCCAGACAACCTCAGAGCACAGTCAAAATGGGAAAAGCTGTTAATGAGGAAGAACACACAAGCTAAAAGAAGCTGCAGCAGATTGCTTTTGCCTGAACCTACTGGAAAGGGCAGGATTCATTTTTTCCTTTCCTTGCTGCTCTGGTGAGTTAATTAAATGCAAACTACTTTTGCACTTTAAACTCAGTTTGCAGCAATCCCAGGAAGCTGAGGACAAAGGGGGAAGGAGAAGGAGAGAGAAACTGGGGCATTTTAAAAGCAGCTGAAAAAAGTGGAAAGGCAGGGTTAATTGGGACTGACTCTATCAAACAGGGAATGTTGGAAGGTATAAAATATAGTACAGATTTGGAGCATCTTCTACTGCTCCCATATGGGACAGGATTTTCAGGCCCTAAATATGAGGTGTCCCATACAAATTGGGGGCCTGGGCATCCTAACATTTTTGCAGTCTGGAGGTTCGACCAAAAACAGGACAGTTAAGGAGTATGAACTATGAAGCAGGGAGTGAGTGAATATGATTTACATCTGAAGATAGAGATTAATATCCATGGAAGCTCAGGCTCAGATAGATCAGCTAGTCTCATTGATTACCTCTGATTTCTCTTTCTGTACTGTGACAGACTAGCACAGCTATCTCTTTCAAAGCAACCAGGTGAAGAAGTGTGTCAGCATCCAACTCTCATAGGCTGTGCCTTAGGGCTGTGATTACCAGAAGGATGTGGTGAATAAAATGATAATTAGGCAGGCCATATTTTGAGTGTACTAAATTATGTTGTGTGGGGTACAAAAAGAGTCTAGACCCCTTTATAGAGCTGTTAAGCTGTGTGTCATGGAGTGCTAGCTGCTTTAGAAATAGTTTGCATGAAAGCAGGAGGCTGTGGGCACAAATGCAAAATTAAAATTAGAGCAAAGCAATCATTATGGGAGTGTAAGCTTCCCATGCAGCAAAGTCAGGAGAACTTTGGCTTCACCATAAGATGTCCCTATGACGGCCTGTATGGGTGGAGTGTCCCTTATCTGAAATGCTTGGGGCCAGAAGCGTTTTATATATATATATATATATATATATATATATATATATATATATATTAGAATACCTGTATTTGCATATACAGAAAGAGCCATAGAACCGTATCGCATTACAAAAGACGAGAGGCAGCAAGACAAGCGGCTTTTTGCTTATCTTCTTGCATGACGTTGTAGTACTTCCGTTCTCACTCCAGAGGGAGACAACCGTAAACGTGTGCCTTATGTCCTGCTAGAAAGATCCATTTGGCAAAAGTTATGTGTTTATGACTGGCTCCCTCTGGAGGGAGAACCAAAGTACTGCGACGTCATGTGGGAAGGTAAGCAAAAAGCTGCGTCTGTCTCACTGCCTTTCATCTTCCTTTTGCAATGTGATATGGTTCGTAATGAACAGGGTGACCAGATATCCTAACCACAAAGGCACTGCAAAATGTGGAACATTACAAAATAAAAGCTAAACATTTTGAAATTCCTCCTGGACAGAAGGTTGAAATGTAGGACATGTCATGGAAAATGGGGATTTCTGGTCACTTTGATAATGAAACTACTGTAGTGAGAGACTGAGGATCTGTGAAATAGCAGGAATGTAAATCTAGTGCATGGCACAAATCCACACCTTCCACCATTTCACAGATCCTTGTGCCTCTCTCCAGATGATCTCTCTCCAGCCTTGCAAATATGGTACAGGTCTGGCACAGATTAGAAAGCTGGGTCAAAATTAACAAAATGAACTTCAACAGGGAGAAATGTAAGGTACCGCACTTAGGTAGAAAAAAATGAAATGCACAGATATAGGATGGGGGACACCTGGCTAAAGGAGACTACATGTGAAAGGGATCTAGGAGTTCTACTAGACCGCAAACTGAACATGAGTCAGCAGTGTGATGCAGCAGCTAAAAAGGCCAATGCGATTTTAGTGTGTATCAATAGACATATAGTTTCTAGATCAAGGGATGTAATAGTGCCACTCTCTTCTGCTTTGGTCCGGCCCCACCTGGAATACTGTGTCCAGTTCTGGGAACCAGAATTCAAAAAGGATGTTGACAAGCTGGAGTGTGTCCAAAGGAGGGCCACCAAACTAGTGAAAGGCCTGGAAACCATACCTTATGAGGAGGACTTAGGGAGCTGGGGATGTTTAGCCTGGAGAAGAGACAGTTAAGAGGTGATATGATAGCCCTGTTTAAATATTTAAAGGGATGTCATATTGAGGAGAGAGCAAACTTGTTTTCTGCTGCTCCAGAGACTAGGACCCGAAGCAATGGATGCAAGCTGCAGGAAAAGAGATTCCACCTCAACATTAGGAAGAACTTCCTGACAGTAAGGGCTGTTCGACAGTGGAACAAACTCCCTCAGAGTGTAGTGGAGTCTCGTAGTGGAGTCTCCCTCCTTGGAGGTCTTCAAACAGAGGCTGGATGGCCATCTGTCGGGGATGCTTTGATTTGGATTTCCTGCATGGCAGGGGACTGGATGGCCCTTGCGGTCTCTTCCAACTTTATGATTCTATGATTCTATTCCTTATGATCTCCCTAGTCCCCCTCCAACTGGTCAGGTGTTATATCTAAACACATGAAACGTTTCAGAAATTGCTGTTCACCAGTTCTCATTGAGCTTTCTTTATTATTATTCAGCAGATATACTCAAAAGTGCTAAAGTGCTCTGCTATTATCATTAAACATTAGGATCAGTTTGTTTCGGTGCAACTATTTCTCTCCTTGCCTTGCTTACTCTCTGTGAAACCTGTGTCCTGGAAACAATGGCTGCATCTACAATTACTGGCTGTTGCCACATGGAAAAATTAATGCAATTTGACACTGCTCTAACTGTCATGGATTCATCCTAGGAAGGCTTGGGGTTTGTAGTTCGTGGTGGCACCAGAGCTCTCTGCCAGAGAAGGCTAAATATCTCACAAAACTATAAATCCCAGAATTCCATGACACTGAGCCATGGCAGTTAAAGCAGTGCCAAACTGTATTAATTCTGCAGTATGGCGCCAGCCAGTGACCGTATTTATTAGCAGCAGCCATCTTAGCTAGTTTCAGAACAATACAGCCATCCATCCAAGCAGAGATACATTTCATTTAATTCTTACATTACATTTCATTTTGGAAAATACTGGGTTATTTTAATGTAAAATGACCTGGGAGTTCCTGGTAATGTCAAAGGTTCCCAGAAATTATTTTTGGATATTTTTGAATGAAAAAAACATCATGTGGATCTCCAAAATAAAATCCACTTGTACAGGAACAAAACCTGGGACATTCAGACTTTTCCTGCCTGGAAAGGGCTCATTGATATGCATTGGTAAATCACCTTTAAAATTCTAAATAGCTTGGGGCCCCAATATGCTTGTCCAAAGTCCAACTGGAACTGTTCCAGGTCTCCCATCTTTCCTTTGCAACACAAAGTGCAGCCCGGGAACCACATGCTGTCCCTAGGTCCATGTTTGTGGTCCACAGGGGACAAACATTGCCCCACAATGCACTATAGGGATAGGGTTGCCATACGTCCGGACCTCGAAACCGGGGAAAATGTAGGACAAAAATTTCAAATGTAGGACACATTTTTTGGGTGTGTCCTACATTTGAATAGGAGCCTCGCTGAGGGGAGGCTTTCCCTCACCGCTTGGGCCCTGGGCCTCGCCACGATTGCAGCGGGGAGCAGAGCCCAAGCGGCGAGGGAAAGCCTCCCTCAGCTTGCCATATCCTGCCCGGGGGCGGGGGCAAACCGGGGCGGGACCGTGCGGACCCGCCCTAAACCGGGAAAGTCCCGCCCCCAGGCGGGATATGGCAAGCCTATATAGGGAGCATGGCAACATTTTTTGTGTCTTTTTTGGAGGGTGTGGGCCAGTATATAAGCCCAGGAGAAGCATTTAAAAAAAATGACTTTTCGGTTACTTTTTTAAAACAGGAAGCGAACTGGCAACTTCCTGTTGTTACAAAAGGCCTCTCCCGAACTTGTCCCAATGAGGATCAAAAAATGCCCCTCATGGCTTCTAGAGCAGCATTTCTCAAAGTTTTGTCCTCTGGCTTTTTGGACTTCTGCTCCCAGAAGCCCTAGACAGCTTGGCCAACAATCAGGAATTCTGGAAGCTGAAGTTCAAAGCATCTGGAGGACTAAAATCTGGGAAACTCTGCCCTAGATGCTTTGATCTTCAACTCTCATATGCATCATCAGAAAGCGTGGTCAACGGTCAGAGGTTGTGGGAGTTGAAGTCCAGAACATCTGGAGGACCAAAGTTTGGGAACAACTGTTCTAGATGCTTTGGACTTCAGCTCCCATAAGCCTCAGAAAGTATAGCCAATGGTCAGAGATAGTGGGAGCTGGAGTCCAAAACATCTGGAGGATGTTTTTGCCACCTTACATATTTAGAAACAAACTTTGAAAACCTTTTTAAAATTGGCGGACTAGTAAATATGATTGGGCTGTAGTTCCCAGCAGCCACAACCAGTACTGTCAATGGTGTGGAATGATGGGAGTTGTAGTTCAGCAACATCTGGGGCCTGCACTCCCCACCCCCTTCCAGTTGCTAGTCGGTCGTGTCACTTTGGTTGAGCTGTTTTGGCTGGAGCATTTTTCCCTTGCCTTCTTCACTGTATTTGTGACTCACACAAATTGGATCCTGCACCTGGGACCCATTCACACTACACAGTTCTTGCGCTGTTATTCCACTTTTGCTGCCATGGGTCCAACCTATGGAATCCTGGGTTTTGTAGTTCAGTGAGTCATTTGATGCTTATGGCAGCCTCAGCTGAAAAGGAGGAAAATATTTTTAAATTCTTTTAAAATATTTTCCTCCTTTCCAGCTGAGGCTGGCATAAGCATCGAATGTATAACTACATTGAAGGTATAACTGACCCAAATACCCCCATTGTCCCAGTTCAGCAGGGACAGTCCCAATTAATCCTAGGTTGTTCCCTTTTTCTACTTCTTTTAAAAAATGTCCCTGCCATTTGGGGTAACAGTATCCATTGTGCAACGGTGGAGTAGCTGATGTGCCATGGTCCAATGTAAAATGGATACTGACCTGCATTGGGACATTCCCCACTGCACATCCAGGCTGCAGCTAGGAAGCACCAGAGCATGACAAGAGCACCCAGTGTGCATCAGAAGTTCCAGATGTGCATCAGATATGTCCATTGGACATCAGAAGATTCAAGTCATCTTCCAAAGTGCCTGATGCACATTTGAGCACTTGTCAATGCCCAGATGTTCATCTTTTGTAGTTTAGACAGAAATTCATAATAATAATAATAATAATAATAATAATAATAAATTTTATTTACATCTCCCGCTTCTCCCTTCAGATTGAAGCAGGATTACAACAGTAAAAACATCATAAAATACATACAAAATACATCAATCAAAAATGCAAAGGGGAAGAGTTGTTACAGTATTTCTCACAGTCGTAAGAATCGAGTCATCATATTCAGATGTTCAAAATCAGATTAGAGGAGATCCGTTGGATAGGCCCACCGGAAGAGATCCATCTTCAATGCCCTCTTGAACGCTTCCAAAGAAGGTATAAGGCGGATCTCTTCTGGTAAGTTGTTCCAAAGTCTAGGGGCCATCGCAGAAAACGTTTTACAAGAGGTGGTTTTCAACCTGTTTTTGGGGTGTTCTAATATTATGTTTCTGCAACATAGCTATGCTATATGCATCACAGACTGATGCATATAGCATCTAAAGACGCAGCCTTTCAGATAGTCTGGACCAATGTTATATTGGTTTTTATAGGTCGTAAGCATCACTTTGAATTGTGCCTGGAAAGAAACTGGTAGCCAACAAAGCTGTTTCAGCAAGGGAATAATATTTTCCCTATAACCAGCCTCAGTCAGCAGACTTATGTCTGCCTCTTGATTATTCGCTCCTCTTTCTTTACACCCAGCTGTTTCATTTCTGCCACTCACTTCTTCATTGGTTTGCCTTTTTTGTGGATTTCCATAGTCTTTTTCATCAAAACGTGCCTCCTTTGGATGGAAAAGACAGGGGAATTGCCAGATGGACAATCACTCTTGAGGCTCTTTTTTGCCTGGGAAAAAGCACCTGAAAGTGGCTTGGGATCTGCTGTCCATTTGTTGGTGAGAATGGTAAATTTGCTCTGAGTTTCAGTCCTGCTCTGGGATTTAACTCCTTTAAAGATCAGACTAACACCCAGCACAGATCTGCCACCTTACTGACATTGTAGCCACTAGCTGCCGGTATTGATTGATTGACTGATTCATTCATTCAGCTGGTACAAAATGCACTATCTAGACTGCCAACCGGGGGCTGGTTATATGATTTCAAACAGTTTCATTGTCTAAGGGTCTGTTCCTGGGCACAATTCAAAGTTCTCGTTCTGACCTTTAAAACTCTGTATGTCTTTGTCTGGGAGACTTTCAACAATGTCAGCTCCAGAAATGGTTGAGCATGTTCATAACTAATTTTTGGCAGATCAGCAAATCTCAAAGCAATTACTGAGATACTAGAGATTATCCCTGGAATACATTGCGTTTTGGCTATGCAAACATTGTCAGCCAAGTGGGTGTCGAAATGTTTGAATGCTATCTGAAAATGAAATTGAGTGGCTGCCTCTAAGTTGATTTTGCAGCATTTTGAATGGTGTAGTGATAATGTTTTTTGGAATGACTCGTCACTGATGATAAAATATGGTTACATCACTATCCAAAGACCAAACAAAAGTCCTTGCAGTGGGGGCACTCAGGTTCTCCATGGCCAAAGAAATTCAAGGCTCGCAGGTCAGCAGGAAAGGTGATGGTCACTGTCTTTTGGGATAAGGAAGGTGTTTTGATGGCTGTCTGTCTTCAGAAGAGCCAAACAGTTAATGGAGAATACTATTCTAACTTGCTGTGCAAACTAAAAGAAGCATTGAAGGAAAACAAGTGAGGGAAGATGCAGAAAGGTGTTCTCTTTTTGCAGGGCAATGCACCTGTATATATGATTGGCAAGATAATGGCTGTTTTGAAGAATTTAGGGTTTGAGTGCATATTAGACCACACACCCTACTCACCAGATTTTAGAACCATAGAATCATAGAGATGGAAGAGACCACAAGGGCCATCCAGTCCAACCCCCTGCCATGCAGGAGCTCTCATTCAAAGCATCCCGACAGATGGCCATCCAGCCTCTGTTTAAAGACTTCCAAGGAAGGAGATTCCACCGCTCTCTGAGAAAGGAGTGTGTTCCACTGTCGAACAGCCCTTACTGTCAGGAAGTTCCTCCTAATGTTTAGGTGGAATCTCTGTTCCTGTAGCTTGCATCCATTATTCCATGTTCTAGTCTCTGGAGCAGCAGAAAACAAACTTGCTCCATCCTCAGTGTGACACCCTTTCAAATACCTAAACAGGGCTATCATATCACCTCTTAATCTCCATCTGGCTAGTTCCTGTTTCTAAACATTAAAAACGGTTTGAAAGGAAGGAAATTTTTGAATGATTCGGAGGTGATAGCATCAGCAAAGCAGTATTTCCGTGACCAGACATCAGAATTTGTTTTGGAGGGGTGAAAGAAAGAAGAAACAAACTGAACTTCAGGTTAAATATGTGGAATAACATATAAGTTTCATTGTTCTGGGTGATCCCCTTCTTGGTTAGGCTGAGAACTTTTGAGCTTTTATAAATTTTTGAAATATTTTCAAGCTGTGGATGCTTGAATCCATGTTTGAAATATCTGTAGATACTGAGGGCCCACTGTACACTCCAGAGTGCCATAGTTGCCCCTGGCTCCACTTGATGCACAGTTTGCTTCTTCTTCAGCAAATATAAAAAGCAATATGAGTATCATTTGACATGCAGTTAATAGCTGAAAGCCAGTGTTATGTAATGAAAGATCAACTGGAATCCATCCTTATGCAAAACGTGTGTCCTGGAATTCCATCTGTCCTTTCTTATGGTTGGAAGTGACCTCCCTTACGTCAAGCTGCATGACACAGTTGTGAATCCTGAGCAGAACTGAGGCATGGTACAGACAGCGCAAAAGCGCCGTGCTGGCGCCAATTTTAAAGCTAGGGACCGCACGGCAACCGCACGGTCCCTAACTCTAACACTGCCATTGTTACGTAAGCACTACACGGCAACTGCACATTGCCACACAGCGCTTATGTAACGGGTGCGCCAGTGGCACGCTCATTACGTTCCAACTTCAGTGCAAAAAGAAACTGTTTTTTCTTGGTTCTTTTTCCTGCAGAGGGAAGCCACACGGTTTGATGGCTGTGGCTTACCTCCAGAGGAAATTAGGTTGCCGGCAAGCTGCCCTTTTCAGGCAGTCTGTCCCACGCCTGAGAAATGTTACTTGTTGGGACCACAAGTCCCATGATCCTTCAGTCTTCATAGCTTTTGGTTTTAATAGAAACAAGTAGCTGGTCCTCACTCCACTTACTGCAATGAGTTGTATATTGGGGAACACTGGACTCATGGCTAGGAAGAAACTGGGGAGACTCAGCCATGGTTTAATATTGTTGACCAGTGGCAGCTGGTAGTTGACCTGTCAGTAGAATGTTGAATCTGTTCTGGGTTTTACTCAAAACATTACACTTGTCCACAGTGGTGAATTTTTCAGCACCTTGCATAGCTCCTTTAAATTCTACACTGCAACATGGAATGAGTTCGCCACCACAAAGCATGGAAGCCATTAGTTAGTAAAGCAGTCTGCAGTGATGTAGACTCAAGTTGATTGACTCGGACAAGTAATTTCAGTTACTCGAATTTGCATAAATGATGCACTGGCTTGACTCAACTTATGACTTGCATATTCCTAGTGATCAACTGGCTGGTGTAATTCACCTTCTTAAGCAAATGGGGCAATATCCACCTACAGAATGTGGGATGCATTTCTCGGAGGGGAACAGCAAATTCATTAGGCATCAAGCTTGAGGTGGAAGGGTCCTTCTAAAGCTTTTGAAAAGTGAAGTCAAAGGCTTTCACAGCCAGCATCCATAGTTTTTTGTGGGTTTTTCGGGCTGTGTGGCCATGTTCTGGAAGAGTTTATTCCTGATGTTTTGCCAGCATCTGTGGCTGGTATCTTCAGATGCTGGCAAAACATCAGGAATAAACTCTTCCAGAACATGACCACATAGCCCAAAATACCCATAAAAAAACTATAGCTTTTGAAAAGGTTTAGAGGGTTCTTCTGATGTGCAGCAGGAACAGACTGTTAAGTAAACCTCAAGCCCATTGCTTAATGCATTTGCTGTTCCCCTCCAAGAAACGTGCCCTGCCTCCTTTTTTTTTTTTCTATGAAAAATTGGCTCCCAAACTTGAGACTTGACTTAAAAGTAGCTTGTGAGGACTTGAGACTTGACTTGAGACTTGAAAGTAGAGACTTGAGAGTTGGAGTAAAAGACTTGAATACATCCCTGGCAATCTCGCCTTCCTTGCTTGGATGTTAGAAGGATGAAGTGGTCCAGCTGTGTGGTGTCCCTCCCACCTTGAGCAACCTTGGAGTTACTCTGTTGAAACCACTGTGTCTGAGGAGTTATGGGACCTCCTTTGTGATAGTATTTTCACGTCTACAAGTTATCAGATCCTTACTTGGTGGTTATGTCATTGCTCTGTCTGTTTGTCTCTCTCTCTCTCTCTCTCTCTCTCTCTCTCTGTGTGTGTGTGTGTGTGTGTGTGTATGTGTGTGTGTATATATATATATATATATATATATATATATATATATATATATACACACATACTGTATGTGTATATGTATATGTGTGTGTGTATATATATGGGCACCTCAAGTGTTCACACTTGATAAAAAGCATTTTCAAGACACATGTGCTTAGTTGGATTGCTGTTAAATACTCTGCATAAAGCCACTCTCAGATTTTGAGTTTCTCCCTGGAATGAGGGGGGTCTACCTACAATGCCTACCTATAAATCCTTGTAAATTTCATTCTTGATGGTGAGAACAATAAATTTACCAGTTTTACTTCTAGCTGAGTGAAAGTAATAAAAAATAAAGTTTTACAAGACTGTCAATCCTGCGGGTCTTCTTCCACGCACAAAAAGTGCCTGTGGTCTTTTGCACAGAAAACAAATTTCTGGGAAGAAAACAAGTTTCTTGTCCAGAAAACCCAGATTTCTGTGAAAAAATAAAATAAAATAAAATCTGTGTGATGTTATTTCCTGTGCAGAAAATCCAGGTTTCTGTGCTGGTTTTCTGCACAGAAATTGCCATTTTCTGCATTTGAAATACGTGCCTCTTATATAACCCCAATTATCCATCAATGTCCAGATAGACAAGAGAAGTTTTATCTTGATTATCTCCTTGCAGACTGCAGCGAATGTATAACTTTTACAGTTGCTAAATTCTTTGCAGCTGCTATTACTAGTCATAAAAAGTTTTTAAAGCAGATGCAGTAATCGATACGGCTATAATTGTTGCAGATAGATTATGTAATAATTGCCCTATCATCTAAATCTATACTATGCAACTTTGTTTAAATCGATTGATTATGTTAATATACAGGAATTTGTACAAGTTTTATATTTTAATAACTTTTTAATATAATAGGATAATCTGTAACCATGACCTTGAAATGTTTACTCCAGGAGATAGGTCTGTTTATAGTTATCTACCCATATCTACATTCTGAACCGGTATCGTATTTTTATACACACACACACACACACAATTTACTTTTTGGATATTCTCTAGGTTGGTGTTGTAATTATACGTTGCTTATGCTGTGTGTATATGAGCATATACTATTCTGATGCTCGTTCGCTGTTTTTCTTTTTCTTTTTGTGCTGGTTGTGCGCCATAATAAGTATTCATTCCATTCATTTTCTGCATTTAAAAAAAACAATGCCCATTTATTTTGTGTAGAATAAGTTCAGAACTGCACAGATTCTCATCTGTCTAAAATTCTCCTCTTCAGAGTTTCTTGCCACTTAAGAATCTTAAATTGCAGGATTCCATAGGAAGCTGCCAAGGCAGATAAAGTGGAATCATAGTGCTATAACTGTGTAATGTGAAAGAGTCCCAGATGAGCATGTAGGCTGAACCCATTGTGTCACAGCTGCTCATAGGATATGCATGGAAACTGAGGGACCTTGTGCCATTCTGAGCCTGAACTACCTACCTCTCAGGGCTGTTGTGAGGGTAAAGCAGGAAGGGAAGGGAAGTAAGCCCTGTGCTTATCCTAGGAAAGCAAGGATGTAGTACATTCAAAAGCAACATATACTGTTTAAGATTAATGTTTGAATACGATAGTTTATTTAATTATTTTAAACTTTTTAATCACTATTGCTTTTAATCTGAACCTGGTTTTAATATACACTTTGGCTCCTGTGTTGGGAGGAAGGCAAGATATGAATGAATGAACGAATGAACGAATGAACGAACTAGCAACAAATCACCTCGACTAGAGTAGGCCCACTGAATTTATGGGATTTTCCTATGTGTTGACTGCAACCATTGGCCCCATGGGTCTAATATAGTTAGGAATCACCAACCGGATGCCAACCTATAGTTTAAAACAAAACAAAGCATGGGATTTCCTAAGTGTGTGGTGTTCAGAACTCACCAAGAGAGAACTGTGTTGGGATGATGCTAAGAGCGGTTGTCTTTCTCTTTCCACAGGTGCCATCCCATAAGCCTCAGGGGCCCTAGGAAGGGCCGGTGTCAACGGGCCACGTGGCCAGCCCTTGGCCAGACGAGACAGCCACAGTGGTCCACAACGGCTGAAGAGAACTGCTCATGCCGACTGTTTATGAAGTGGGGAAACAGGTGAACTCCTGATCTTGTCTTACAGTAAGGTCTTCATTAGAAAGATGGTGTGTTTATGTGTGTTGGTGAACATTTTGGGCAGCACTGAAAGGGACTCCATTCTTAAGATTTATCCCCTTGCTCTGGTTAGTTGCATCCCAAGATGGTGGGAAGAGTAAGCTAATTTAACAATTCAATTCCTGAACTGGCCTTGTTGACCTGTGGCAATGCTTATTATTATTATTGTTATTACTATTATTATTATTACTATTATTATTATTATTTCTTATCTGTCTCTCCCCATGGCTCAAGGAGTTTAACATAGTTAAAACACAATCATTACATAAAATACACATATTAAACTCCATCTCTATGCAATATTTATATTACAATACATAGGACAATCATTAAATATAAAATTCATGTTTAAAATTCATGATTAAAAACTGCCTGGATAGATAGGTCTTCAAATGTGTTCTATATTTTGACAGCTGGTTTAGCTATCAGACCCCTTCCAACTGGTCATTCTACAGTTTTGGGGTGCCGATGAAAGTTTTCCCCCCTAAATGTGCCAGAGACTGGCACCATATTTATGTCCATTGACTACAACTCTTTCTTTCTTTCCTGGAAAAGTACTACACACCAGCAATCACAGCTCACAGATGGGCACCAGTCCATGGATCACCATTCTTAGTGCTGCCCTAAGTGACATCAGCCTGTTGTTGTTTTGTGTGCCTTCAGGTCATGGTGACCCTAGTGCAAACTTATCGCAGTGTTTTCCTGGCAAGTTTAGTTCAGAGTGGGTCTGACATTGCCTTCTTCTGAGACTTGAGAGAGTGTGACATGCTATCATCACCCATGGATTTCCATGGCTGAGCTGGGATTCAGACCTTGATCTCACCAGAGTCCTAGTCCAATACTCAAACCACTACACTACACTGACTATGCACATCAACCTGTAACTAAATCTAATAGGCCAGGTAGCATCTTGACATCATCCTGTTTAATACATGATCCCTGATTGGGTGGAATCAGCCATGTGATTGACACAAGAGGAAGCTTCTTTGAATGCAGCTGGCTTTGCTTGCCAATCCATTTGTCTCCATGAGGTCAAACAAAGACAGCCAAATTCATTCGCAGGAGTATTTTGTTAATTATGTGATCCCTACTTGGCTGAGATTATCCACTCACTCACAGGTCAGAAGAAAAATATGATGAAATTCCATTGACACCTTTTAAAGGCAGGTTTAAAAATTAATTTAATTATAATTATATTTAATTATATATTTTTTAAAATGTTTCTTCCCTACACCTTGGTGTAGTTTTGCTGACATGCCGACTTTTCCTGTTAATTGCCATCAAGTTGGCTTCAACTTCTGAATGAGGGACCTGCAAGAAACCCTCTTCATATCTTGCAGACTCAGAACCCTTGGCTTCCTTGGTTGTCTATGTGTTGTGCAGCTTCAGACTCTCCTTTCACCTTATAGCATGCCAGCAGCTGAGCATTCTTTTAGCTTAAGTCCAGTTGCATCATTACATACAGCAGTACTCGTAGTTGTCCTCCGCTCTTCCCCAGTAACTGGTTGAGTGCCTTCTCTCTCTTACCTTCTCCATTTTGCTTCCTTTCTTGATAGTACCCAGAGCCAGAGTACCCGGAGAGACCCCTTCCAATGTCCCAGCATGAGACTTCTCCAACAGCACTGCGACGAGCCAGCAACCATCGACGGGCCAATCCCTGCTGCCTCTGCTGGTGTTGCTGCTGCAGTTGCTCATGGTAAGTATGGTGTGCAGACTGTGATTGGGAAAAGTCTGGTATGGACAGGATGGAAGTCCTCTGCTACTATTGAATATAATTGTTTGCGTTACCTGCATGGGTATATGATTACCTAACAAAGCCAGAAATACAGGGATCTTTTGCGATAGCCCATTTCATGTGTGGTGTGTTTATAAACTGGGGAGAGGAGGTAAATCCAGTTCTCCTGAAGTACACAGGTAGCCACATATCCTTCCTGATAGTTCCATCATTCCGTCCCAGCTTGTGTATGTTTTTTTCTCCCATTCTAAACATTTAAATGCCTCTCCTAAGCCTTATTTAATGCCAGTGGAGGTTGGCTCACACTGAAAGTAAAGATGACTAAACTGAGGCTGTTATATACTTTGGATATAACATGAGATGATATGACTCATTGGAGAAAGACAATAATGCTGGGCCTAAATATTCTAAAGACACCCATTCCCATCTGATATTGGAAGCTAAGCAGAGTCAGCCTTTGATAGTACATGGATGGGAGACAACCAACAAATACCAGGAGGTGTAGACTATATTTCAGCAGGAAGGAACTGGCAAAACCACCTTTGAGTATTCCTTGCCAAAGAGAACCCTGTGAAATTCATGGGGTCACCATAAAATGACAGGCAACCTACACACACATGCAAACTGGAAGGTACTAGGAAAAGAAGAAGACTACACTATTTGTTTGTTTGTTTGTTTGTTTTTCCTGTCTTTCACCCAATATAGGGACTCCAGGAAAATTTCAAACAGTACAAATTAAAAACAATGCAATGGATGAAACGGATTATCTGGATCCATTTCAAACTGGCTTCCGGGCGGGTCATGGGGTTGAGACGGCCATGGTCGCCTTGGTCGATGATCTCCGTCTGAGCGCTGACCGGGGAAGCGTGTCCCTGTTGGTGCTCTTGGACATCTCAGCGGCTTTCGATACCATAGACCATGGTATCCTTCTGGGTCGCCTGGCTGAGGTGGGAATCGGGGGCACTGCGCTCCAGTGGTTCCGATCCTACCTCTCTGGGAGGTCCCAGATGGTGCAGCTGGGAGACGTGTGCTCCAGCGAGCGGGCCCTTAAAACCGGGGTCCCTCAAGGAGCCATTCTGTCTCCCATGCTATTTAACATTTACATGAAACCGCTGGGAGAGATCATCCGGAGACATGGGGCGCGGGGTTATCAGTACGCTGATGACACCCAGATTATTTTCTCTATGTCTCCGACTGATGCAGTGACCGGGGATGGCGTCTCTCCTCTCGTGGCCTGTCTGGAGTCAATAATGGACTGGATGAGGAAAAACCGACTCAAACTGAATCCAGAGAAAACGGAGGTACTAGTGATAGGTTCCCCCGGTCCAGGAATGGCGGTGGTTCCACCTGTCCTGAACGGGGTCACGCTCCCTGTGAAGGACTCCGTGCGCAGTCTGGGAGTGCTTCTTGATTCGTCGCTTCATCTGACTGCTCAGGTGAATGCGACGGTCAAGAGCACTTGTTACCAGCTTCGGCTGATTCGCCAGCTGCGCCCATATCTGGACCGGAGGGACCTAGAAACTGTGGTACATGCTCTGGTAACTTCGAGATTGGACTTCTGCAATGTACTCTACATGGGGCAACCCTTATACCAAACTCGGAAGTTTCAAATGGTACAGAATATGGCAGCCCGGCTGGTCACTGGTGTATCCAGGACCAGCCATATAACACCTGTACTTAAAGACCTTCACTGGCTGCCCGTTCGCTTCCGAGCTCAATATAAGGCGTTGGTTATTACCTATAAAGCCCTAAATGGCTTGGGCCCAGGATACCTAAAGGACCGCCTCTCCCCGTACAATCCGCCTCGCACCCTCAGAACATCTGGGCAGCAATTGCTGAAGGTGCCTGGGGCCAGGCTAGCTTCTACTTCTAGAAGGGCCTTTTCTATAGCTGCCCCAGCCCTTTGGAATACGCTGCCCACCGAGCTCCGCTCATCTACCACCCTGGCCCAATTTAGGAAGGATCTCAAGACCTTCCTATTTAAGCAGGCATTCCCCGATTAAGATCCTGTGGGCCTCCCCTCCTCTTCCGTGGCCATGAGGACGGGCGATGGGGCTTTTATTGCTGCTTTTAGTTTTATTGTTGTACTGATGTATTGGTGTTTTGTGTTTTTAACTTGTATTTGTGTGCACTCATTGCACTTTTGTAAGCCGCCCTGATCTTTTTGGAAGGGCGGGATAAAAATAAAGATTTTATTTATTATTTTATTTATTAAAGGTGTGATTATAAAGTTTTTTAAAATTACACAATTTATCATGTTAAAAACATTACACAATAAAATTATTGAAATGCATTAAAACTATATACAATTTTGATGTCTGAATGCTGTGCATTTAGAAGCCCAACCCTTATCGGTTTTAACAAGCCAGATGACACAAAAATGTTTTTACCTCCCTCTGAAAGGAGAGCAGGGATGGGGCCATCCTGTCTGCTCTAGGGAGCGAGTTCCAGAACCTGGGAGCAGCCACCAAATCAGCTTGAGAAGGTGACAGGACAGAGAGAAAGGCCTCTTTAGAAGATGGTAATAATAATAATAATAATTTGTTTTATTTATATACCGCTATTCCAAAGATCATAGCGGTGAACAGCAAGTAAGCTAATTTGCCCCCAACAGTCTGCGTACTCATTTTAGCGACCTCGGAAGGATGCAAGCCTGAGTCGAGCTTGGGCTCTTTTGCTGGTCTTGAACTCGCAACCTTGTGGTTTTGAGTGCATGGCTGCAGTACAGGCATTTAACCACTGCACCACCAGGGCTCCAGGGTAGTGCTCTAATGGGTTCATAAACATGGCCACATAGCCCGAAAACCCTGCAAAAACTATGGTTCATAATTACATATACAGTCCTTCGATTAACCTGAACCCAAGCTGTGTATTGATTTGTTCAAGGAAGCCACAGCCCTTGTTTGCAAGATCTGAGCAGAGCTGATGATGACCAAGGGGTTGGGAGGTCTCTCATTCAAAGTCGACTTGATGGCAGTCAAACCCTGGATAAGAACCCTTAACACAGTGATGGCAAACGTTTAAGAGACCGAGTGCCCAAACAGCAACCAAAAGCCCACTATTTATTATTTATATGCCTCCCAATCACTGGGAATCCGGGCGGCTTACAACAGAGGGGATAATAGACGGTTCCCTGCCCTCAGGCTTACAATCTAAAAAGACACGACACAAAAGGAGAAGGGAATGGTGGGAGGGGAGGGGATGAGCTCCAACATTCTTCTCTCCTTCTGAGGCCTGGACCAAGGCAGATGGAGGGCTCTTCTTCTTCATGCTAGCCCTGATGGAGCTGGGCCAGCCTATTCTCTCCCTCACAGGCTGAAGGATGACAGTTAAGGAGGGATGAGATACAAGGGGCAGAGGCTGATGAACTCTGGCAAACTCTGTGCTGAGGTGACAGCATGTGTGCCCACAGAAAGGGCTCTGAGTGCCACCTTTGGCACTTGTGCCATAGGTTCGCCACCACTGCCTTAACACCTGGATTCGCCACCCTACTAAGAGACACCAGCTGCAGTTGGTATTTTGGGGCTCAGCTATCACTGGATTGTGCTCCCTCAAGAACTTTAGTAGAACTGAATTCATTTCTGAGGGTGAAAGAGATGCTCCACCCTTCCTTCACACTGATCTTAAAAATAATGAAAGATTGACTAAAAACAAAACTTCTTGTTTTGTTGGACCCATTATTGCCACTCTGGTAGGGTGCAGTGGTTGAAATGATCTCTGCTCCTTCTGCAATTGTTTTCTTTTCTTTATAAATAAAATAAAAATTAAAACTTTTTATTTATACCCCACTTTTTGTTAAAATAATCAAAGTGGCTTACAACAGTTAAAATAGTACATCCATATATACAAAGTACCCCCCCTTAAAAAAGATTAAACAATATAAGATTTAAAATTACATAAATATTGAAAACCAATAACAGTAGCAGAGTCATCATATATATGTGGGGGAATCACCACATGGCCGAGTAGTTTATTCTGGAAAAGCCTGCCGGAAGAGATCCATCTTGACAGCTTTCTTGAAGCTGTCTAAGTTGGTAATTTGACGGATCTCATCCAATTCCATAGACTGAGAACGGTTGCAGAAAAGGTCCTCTGGGAAGTTGCAGTCAGTCTGGTCTTTATAGGTTGCAAATAAATTCTTCCCAGAGGACCTGAGTGTACAGGGCAGATTATATGGAAGTAGATGAGCCCTTAGATAAGTTGGCCCCAAGCCATGTAAGGCTTTAAAGGTGTCAACCAACACCTTGTACTGTGCCCGAAAACTAATAAGCGGCCAGTGGAGTGACTTCAATATTGGTGTTATATGGTCACTCCTGGATGTTCTTTAAAATATTTATGTCCTGCTCTATATCATGAGATCTTAGTTGCCCATCCAGTTCTAAGGGATTAGTATGGATGGTTCTTGGTTCCCACCTCAGTATCAGCACCTTGTATGCATTTAGTTTGGACTAAAAGCCAGAAGGAGTCTCCTTCTTTTGAGGTCTTTAAACAGAGGCCATTTGTCGGGGATGCTTTGATTGAGAGTCTGGCCACATCAGAATCAAAAAGCTAGCTTAGATAGACCAGGCGGACTGTCATTCAGTTCCAAGATGCTGGTTCCTACATTATGGGAAATTTACAGACGGTTGCCTGGGCCTTTGCTGACTGATGTTCAGCTGTACTCTTTGGGATGGGCCACATACTTCAGCGTGTTTATCGCTGGAGGCAAATCGGGGGAGTGTTTGACAAAGTAAGTATAAACGCCATCTTGAACAGATGGTCTTATATTTGTGCTTCACAGTGTGCGGAGGCTTTTGAAACCACTATGCATCCAGTTTTGTTTGGGTCTGGGAGTTTCTCTGTGTGTGCTGGATTTAGGGTATTATGTATTGGCTAATTTCCCTGTGATCTGTTTTAGTAAATAGCAGCCTTTCCTAGCTTAGGCTGTATGGAGTAGCATGTCTGGATCCATCAGCCATTGCTATATTTTGCAGCAGGGAATTTTACAGTTCTACTCAGTGCTGTGTGTGAAGAATGGCTTCCTCTTATTTGCCCTAAATCTCCCATCTTTCAGCTTTGGCTGACCCTGGGTTCGAGTATTAAAAAGAGGGGACATAAACATCTCCATTTCTACTTTCTCCACATTGCACCTGGATTCAGAGATCTTCTGGTATCATATTCATGCATATGTTCCCTAGGGACAGGGGTGGGTAACTGTAGATGGGCAATTTTTAATTCCTCTCTCCTCCAGTGGACCACATTGGTATACCCAGTGTGACCAAAAGCGATGTTATGTCATGTCCAGTTTTGAATTTGACAGATCTTTTTCCTTTGTGGTGGAATATGAAGGCCAGAGGCAAACCCATTTTGTTTTGCAGTGGTTTTGAGACACTGTGGGTGCTTCTGGAAGTGAAAAATCACTACCATTAAAAATGTGCAGTCTAGGGTTTTTAGAGAGTTTCAGGAGGGGCCAAAGGTCTCATGCAGTCACACTTGCTCCCCTCTGGCCCCCAAACATTACTGTCCTTTTTTATCTGATGCAGAACCCCTGTATTTCAGTATTGTGTGAGCAGGACTGGGCATATGATGCCATTGCACATGGTTGTGCCTTGTGTGTGCTTTCTCATGTCCTTTGTGCATAGTTGTGCATGCTTGCACATTGGGTTCACGTAAATTGAGCCAGATCACAAACCACTAACGAAGTGGTGTGAGATAAGCTGTGAGAGCCAGCATTGCATAGTGGTTTCAGTGTTGGACTAGGACTCTGGGGGACAAGAGTTCAGTTCTCCACTCAGTCATGGAAACCCACTGGTTGACCTTAGGTAAGTCAGCAATTTCTTCCAGCTTCAGAGGAGGGCCGTGACAAACTTCCTTGGAGTGACTCTTGCCAGGAAAAGCCTTTGATAGATTCAGCATAGGGTCATTATAAGTCAAAAATGACTTGGAAGGCATGAGTAATGCTTGGTCTCCTTGATACAGGATCTTAGTTAGAGTGTCTGTTTTGCTGCAGATCACTGATCAGCCAATGATTCCAGTGGGAAGAGGGTCACAACTCAGTGGCAGAGCACAAACGTTGCCTGCAGAAGTTACCCAGCATTCTCTTTAAAAGAAAGCTTCCAAATGGCAGGGCTGGCAAAGACTTCTACCTGAATCCTATACAGTAGAGATGGGAAACTGTGTGGAAGGCATTGTTCCCCCACCCCCCCCCCCCCCCCGCATGGACCACACTGCCCACAGCAAGCCCAAATACCCCCATTTTCCTCTGCAGCCCCTCTCAAAATGAGACTAAAGAGACTGCAGAAGAAAATGGTGATTCTTGGACTGTTGTAGGAATGGAGTGAGGATGTTTTTATATGTTTTAGATACTTCATAATAAGAATATAATAATAATAAAAGTTTGTTTATATCCCGCCCCTTGAGGTCAATCAGGGCGGCTAATAACGATAAAATACAATACATTGTAGATCAAAATTCCCTCCCCCCCTTAAAAAATTATTAAATCAATTATAATTAAAACCAACTAATTAAACAACATTAACACATACACATTATTACAAGACATAAACAAAACAGAACAAAACAAATAAAACAGTAAACTACGGTAGCATTTCCAAGGAGGACCTTGG
>NC_056525.1:8110212-8159139 GCF_019175285.1 Sceloporus undulatus | reverse complement strand
AACAACGATAAAATACAATACATTGTAGATCAAAATTCCCCCCCCCCTTAAAAAATTATTAAATCAATTATAATTAAAACCAACTAATTAAACAACATTAACACATACACATTATTACAAGACATAAACAAAACAGAACAAAACAAATAAAACAGTAAACTACGGTAGCATTTCCAAGGAGGACCTTGGGGACTCTCATAAGAACAGGGTTCCTGAGGCCAGGGTTATCTATTCCGGAAAGGCCTGCTGGAAGAGATCCGTCTTGACAGCCTTTGCATGTTTTTGTCTGGTTTAAGGGCCAAGTATGGCTGGAAAATTATGCCATTAAAAAAAAATCAAGGTGGGTATTGGTGGGTTTTTAGGGACTGGTGGGATGCCTCAGGGAGTGGAGTCCAGGGGCCTGTGGGTCTCAGTTTGCCCACCCTTGTTATAAAGCTACTATTGGTACAATAGGTGATCTTTTGCTAGGCATTAGTCCATAATATTCCTCATATCCTCTATTGAGCTCTACCAAGATCACTTCCCCAATGCAAGGCAAGGATTGTCTACATTTGTCAGAATACTTGGGGCTGCCACTGGACTATTCTGGCCATGAAATTCCACCCAAATCCCCCATTACTTGCTGTGAGTTTTTGGCAAACTATGTGCAGCAGTCTTCCAAGACGGTCCCTGCGAATTGGCCAGTGATTCTCTCTGAGGTCAGAACCCAGAGCCTTTCATTCCCACAGAGCAACTCGGCAGAGATGCGCTCAGGGACCATGTGGGAAGGCAGCCTGCCATCATGGCCGCATTTTGCTCCAGACTTTCTGGAAAACTCAGAGCAAAGGGTTAAGTCTTTTTAATGCAGGAGTTGGGGTGGAAACCCTCAATTGTGTGCATTGTGGAAATGGACCCAATTTGGGTTTTTGACCTACATAATGTAAACAACATGCAGTGAGCCCAGTGCATATTCAGGCTTATACACAATTTAGAGACGCCCCCAGACAGACTTTAAACTGAGATGGAAAAATGTGGAGAGAGTAAACCACAGATATGTGTGTCCGTATGTCCTTTTTTGTGTGTCCATTAACCCCAGTAGTATGAGCCAGAGGAGGGTGTGGGGCTCAAAATTACCTCTTTTAAAGGAGGATTTCTGTGGTCTTGTTCATTCCCTGCATGGTCAGTTGCCCTCTGGCTGGAGGCAGGATGTGACAATGAAATGTGCACATGTGGCACCATTGTTCCTGGTAGTGCTTTAAGTGTTTGATGGTCCAAAGTTGGAGGAAAGGTGGCATTAAAAAAAGAAGAAAGAAGAGCAGTCCAGAGTATTCTGACCAATGTAGATGAGCCCTGTCTTGAGTTCATATACTGGGAGGAAGGTGAGGTATAAATAAATAAAATGATAATACAGTGGACCATTGGTATCTGCTGGGGTTTAGTTCCAGCCCACTCTCTCCTGTGGATACTAAAATCCGTGGATGCTCATGTCCCATTAAATACAATAGCATCTTAAAAGGGTATCCCTTATATAAAATGGCAAAATCATGGTTTGATTTTTAGAATTTACATATTTTTAAAGTATTTTGAAGCCGTGGATGTTTGAATCTATGGATAAAAAAATCCATGGATATGGAAGGCTATAATAATAATAAAATAAAGCTCAAACAACATAGCTTCTGTAGTCTGCAAAAGAGAAAGTGTTAAAATTTTTGCTTTAAATTTGCAAACTTCAGTCAGTTAAATGGTGAGATCAGTATATTTACCAACATTCCCAGAGTGAATCATCCAGCCAATAATTGGCTGGAATCTTGGTAGTTTATAAGGTATACTTGTACGTATACCATATAGAAACAGTTGTGCTTTCTAAGAGATTGTTCAAAGGGTGGTAACCTGATCCGATTATGCAAGTGTTACACCAGAAACAAGTTGAACTTTCTAAGAGGTTCTTCGATTCCACTGTGGCTGAGGTTGTAGACCTAGGGCTATGTTCAGAGGCTGCACACCAGGGCTAAGATCCTACACTGGGGTTGCATAGTGCAAATCTCCTCACGAGGAGTTATGTCTTAATTATGTAGAAGCCTTGTGCTCAGTGGTAGTGTCATGCAACTGAACCAAAACAATAAATGTGTAAGCAAATGCACAACTAATGTGCATCCATATGCAGTATGTATTAGCACACAGTGTGCATCTGTACATAGTGCATATTGATGTTGTTACTAAGTGCTGTCAAGTTGACTTCAATTTATAGCAACCTAGTAAATGACAGATCTCCAAGTCACCCTGTCATCAACAGCCCTGCTCAGGTCTTGCCATGGGTTGACATGCCTGTCAGAACCATGGCTTTCTTGACTGAGTATATCCACCTGGAGTACAGTCTTCAGCTTTTCCTACAGCCTTCTACCCTACCAAGCATTACTGTCTTTTCTAGTGAGTCATGTTTTCTCATGATATGTCTAAAGTGTGACAGTCTCAGCTTAGTCATCTTGGCTTCCAGGAAGAGTTCAGGCTCGATTTGCTCTAAGACCCATTGATTTGTCATTTTAGCAGTCCATGGTATCTGTAGAAGTTTGCTCCAGCGCCCACATTTCAAATGAGATCATTTCCTTTTTATCAGTTTTTTTTCCACTTTCCAACTTTCACAACTATATATAGAAATCAGAAATACAGTGGACCCTTCCCATCCATGAGGGTTGGGTTCCAGCTCCCACCCAACCCCTAGATGGCAAAAAATGTTGGACAGCCATGCCCCATAAAATTGAGCAGTGGTGACATGAATGTGGATGCATCAGCACGTCCACATGCACTACCACTATTGAATAATATGTGACATAGAATCACAGAATCATAGAGTTGGAAGAGACCTCACGGGCCATCCAGTCCAACTCCTGCCATGCAGGAAATCCAAATCAAAGCATCCCCAACAGATGGCCATCCAGCCTCTGCTTAAAGACCTCCAAGGAAGGAGACTCCACTACACTCCGAGGGAGTGCATTCCACTGTCGAACAGCCCTTACTGTCAGGAAGTTCTTCCTAATGTTGAGGTGGAATCTCTTTTCCTGTAGCTTGCATCCATTGTTCTGGGTCCTGTTCTCTGGAGCAGCAGAAAACAAGCTTGCTCCCTCCTCAATATGATATTCCTTCAAATATTTAAACAGGGCTATCATATCACCTCTTAACTTTCTCTTCTCCAGGCTAAACATCCCCAGCTCCCTGAGTCGTTCCTCACAGGGCATGGTTTCCAGACCTTTCACCATTTTAGTCGCCCTCCTTTGGACACGCTCCAGTTTCTCAATGTCCTTTTTGAATTGTGGTGCCCAGAACTGGACACAATATTCCAGGTGGGGCCTGACCAGAGCAGAATATAGTGGCACTATTACTTCCCTTGATCTAGACACTACATTTTTATTGATGCAGCCTAAAATTGCATTGGCCTTTTTAGCTGCCACATCGCACTGTTGACTCATGTTCAACTTATCGTCTACTTGGACTCCTAGATCCCTTTCACATGTACTTTCATTCAGCCATGTGTCTCCCATCCTATATCTGTGCATTTCATTTTTCTGCCCTAAGTGTAGTACCTTACATTTCTCTGTGTTGACATGGTGATTCACAGGTGGTAAAATCCATAGATCTCCAGGTCACCAATACAAAGGGTTCATGTACAATGGCATAGACAATCCTGATTTTGGTATTCAAAGTGTGCATCTCCAATTCCTATCCCAGAATTGAATGCAACTGTTTGGCATCAGACAAAATGTCTCAACAGCTTCTGTAAGAGAACCTGTGCATTTGTAAGGCTCCAATAGTTCTGCCACTGATGAGACAGCAGCATTGCCACTCAACTCAGCACATGATCAGTTACTCTACTGTACAGTCGTCTCATTCTAATGCAGCTATGCTGGTGGAAAGTTATGGTATGCAACCTCTCAGCATGACCTCAGTCACTGTAGGAATTGAAAATACATTCATTATTTGTTATTGGGTCAAAAAACAGGGTTCCTGTCAGTCAGGATACCTAGTTGGGAAGAATAGTAGACCAACAAGAATCTTGGGCAATTTTCACCCTAACATTGACTGTCCTGGACTGCTGTGAAGGATTTATTCTTCCTAGGAAAACATGTTTTTCTGTGCACAAAAACGGGAAGATCCTTTGGGGTCTTGCTGCAACTGCTCCTCTCAGTGAATCCCACATCTGGGAGAGCATTTCAGTCATTTCCCAACACCTTGATCTGCAGTGCCTTGGAAACCCTTTGGGCTGAAACAGCCCAGAGGGGCAACATCACTGCTGTTTATATTAGCCCAGGTGCCAACTTCACTGCTGGTTACATTGGCCCAGGAGGGCAACTTTGCTGCCCATAATACTAGCCCAGTTGTCACTATCAGGGCCGGTTACACTTGTCCAGAGGAGCAATTTTGTTGCTGTTTACACTAGCCCAGAGGAGTAACTTTTCTGTCAGTTATGACAGCCCAAATACCAAATTTGCTGCTGATTACACAGTAGTAGCCCAGGGGAACTCACTGCTGGTTACACTAGCTCACAGAAGCAACTTTATTGTGACTTATACTGGCTCAGGTGGCAACTTCACTGCCAAGCAATCTCTTTTAAAGTTAAACAGCGCAAGAGGTCTGCAACTTGTTTAAAAGGTGAATTGTCACTCGAGGAGGCTGCCAAGAGAGTCAGCTTACCTTTTAGCTTGACACAGGACAGTTTTAGCCAGAGATAGAACAGAATAAGGGCCAGCGTGGTGTAGTGGTTTGAGCACTGGACATAGGGGCTGTACAGAGCCCAGAAGGGGCGGCCTCCAGCCACCCCTTTTCAGCCAGATCGGGGCTGTGGCAACCACACACCACAGCCCTGATCTGGCCTTTGCAGGGCGCAAAAAGTGACACCTTTTTGCGCCCTGCAAAGGGTGCGATAACCACAGTGCTGTGGCTTTATGGCGCTCCTTCAGTTCTGCTTCATGTAGACACAGCGCCAGAAGAGAGCCATGATGTCACACACCATGTGGAGCAGCGCACGGTGTCACGGCACCCTGGGGGCGGAGTCAAGGTGTATGTCATGTGGACTCTATGCCCCAACCCCCCCCCCCCCGGCCAGCCTTTATGGCTGATCTGCACAGGGCCTAAGACACTGGAGACCAGGGTTTGAATTCTGTCTTGGCCATGGAAACCCACGGAATGACCTTAGGCATGTCACACTCTCTCTGCCTCAGAGGATGGCAATGGCAAAAACCCCTCTGAAAAAACTTGCCAAGAAAACCCCACAAAAAGTTCACCTTAGAGTCACCATAAGTCGGAAACTACCTGAAGGCACACAAAAACAACAAGGGCAGTTGGAGCAGTTGCAAAACCAGCCCCATGCCCATATCCATTGAGATTGCGCATAATTCAGAAGGCTGGTTTTACAGCATTCTGAATTGTGTGGAGGGCTACCACAAGTAAGTGGTGCTTCTGCTTTTCCAACACTCACCTTCCATACATATGTAGAAGGTGACCAAAACCCACCCCTGTTGAAGGTATTCCTTTCCAGATGCCTGGTTAGGGACCCTGTTGTTTCCTAAATTGTGAGGCAACACTGACCTCTACTGGATGATTCAGAGAATCACAGGACTCTGGTTAGTTAATTTCCAGGGGGAAAAGCTGTGTTCCTTGGTGGCTGCATCCATACTGCAGAAATAATCCAGTTTCACACCACTTTAACTGCCATGGTTGTTCCCAGAATCCCATAGCACTGAACCATGACAGATAAATCAGTGTCAAACTGGATTTTTTCTGCAGTGTGGATGGATTCATCATTAGATAAAATACCATATATACTTGACTATAAGTCAATCTCATACATGAGGGCAGGTTTTGGGGCCCAAATTATGGATTTGAATATGACCCATGGATAAGTTGAGGGTAAAACATAGGGGCATATAACAAAGGATCTAAAGCAGTGGTTCTCAACCTTTCTAATACCATGACCCTTTAATACAGTTCCTCATGTTGTGGTGTCTCCCACCCATAAATTTATTTTCGTCTTGGTTCCTAAGACCATCAGAAATATGTGTTTTTCTGTTTTGTATGTTGCTATTTTAAAACAATAAAACAATTTTAAAAAAGGAAATATGTATTTTCCAATGGTCTTAGGCAACCCTTGTGAAAGGTCCGTTTGCCCTCCCGAAGGGGTCGCGACACACAAGTTGAGAACTGCTGATCTAAAGGATGAAACAAAGGATCATAGAATCATAGAGTTGGAAGAGACCGCAAAGGCCATCCAGTCCAACTCCTTGCCATGCAGGAAATCTCAATCAAAGCATCCCTGACAGATGGCCATCCAGCCTCTGCTTAAAGACCTCCAACGAAGGAGACTCCACTACACTCTGAGGAAGGAGTGTGATCCACTGTTGAACAGCCCTTACTGTCAGGAAGTTCCTTCTAATGTTGAGGTGGAATCTCTTTTCCTGGAGCTTGCATCCATTGCTCCGGGTCCTAGTCTCTGGAGCAGCAGAAAACAAGTTTGCTCCCTCCTCAATATGAAAATGATGCCAAAGAACTTTCAAAACTCCAGTTGGCAAAATTTTTTATGCTCACACTAAAGACTTGATGGATGACAGAATAGAAGGGGGTCAGTGTTTCCAAGGCAGATTGCATTCTTGGCTTTTACCTGGGGATGGTTTCTTTATTATATAGGAGTTAAAGTACAGAACTTAAATTGACCTGTGGATAATTCGACATAAGTTTTTTGTTCAATTTTTTGATTAACATTTCTAGACTTATACATGAGTATATACAGTAACAAGGTGTCTTGCAGCATGCACCTTACAGACAAACAAGTTTCAATTGGGTGAAGCTTTTGTGTACTCCAGCCCCATTCTTAAGAGACTGCATCTGCTGGAGCAGCTTTCCATTCATAAAATCTCCTCCCAATCTACGGTAGTTGTGCTGTTGTGGGCTTCAATTGTGGTGTTGCGTCTGTCCCATTCCAACTTCTCCCTTTCTTTTTTTGTGGGTAGGAATG
The DNA here is from genome assembly GCF_019175285.1 of Sceloporus undulatus. Classification (NCBI taxonomy): domain Eukaryota; kingdom Metazoa; phylum Chordata; class Lepidosauria; order Squamata; family Phrynosomatidae; genus Sceloporus; species Sceloporus undulatus. Next base: position 8,152,157 of record NC_056525.1, on the reverse strand, counting down.
AAGATCGTGAACGGGCATGGCGGGCATCCCGAGACACCAAACTGGAGACCATACCAAACTGTGAATCTTGGTGAGTTGCCTTAGTTGCATGTAGGGCTGTTGTGTATTTCACAATTTCAGAACTGTAGTCTCCATGCCTGCTCCCAGAAGAACTGGTGAGCTATCAGGCCCATTCTCAAAAATTTATTTCCATTTTTTAAATCATACGCTGAAAGCCATGGCGGAAGAGCCCGATGCATGCCCTGGAAGAATGGGATGCGCGCCCATGGTGTGTGCGCGCGCTGCTGCACTGCTGTGCCGCCATGGGTGCGAGCCCCCATTACTTCCAATGGGGCTCCAGCATGCACGGAATTCCCCTTACACGGAGGGATCCGGAACGGATCCTTGCGTAAGGGGAGGGCACACTGCATTTTTAATTTGTTGTTGCATTCTTATCCCACCTTCTCACTAGCAGATTAGTATTTAAACAGCTAACCTGACCCCCCCCCCAAAAAAAAAATCATAGCATTGCTATCAGCCTCACTAAAGACTATGAAATTGGCAAACTCATTCCCCCCCAAATTATTTTTCTTTTTTTAAAAAATGTATGTTTTTTTAAAATAATCACATTTTAATCTCGCTTTTCCGCTAATAAATTTAGAGGTAGGTTATACAGTCAGCCCTTCCCATAGGTGTGCTTGCCTTCTGCGGCTTTGAGCTTACGCGGAAGGCAAGCCCCAGCAAAAGTAATGGGGCATGTACCCGCGCCACCACTAGCACGTGTCCCATTATTTTCTATGGGGCTTGAGCATACAGTCTTTCCTCTATATGCGAGTGTGTGTGTCTGTGTCCGAACAGATCCCCCATGTAAGGGGAGGGCAGACTGTACATCCCATTGATAGATAGATAGATAGATAGATAGATAGATAGATAGATAGATAGATTATAGAAATATTAATTCTGCACTTGGAGATGCAGCATACTGTTTTTGAGAACACTCAACTGGACTATATATGGAGGGTAAACTGCTGTGATCCAGCAGGATTTGGCTAGAGTCTCATTGAATTATCTTTGCGTATTCTCTATATGTTCTTCGTGGTTCCTTGCATGTGGTTTTCCACTGGATGGGGACCGCACTTACAGCGCCAAGCCGACCTCTGAGGAAGTCAAAGGTTGGTCCCAGTCATTTGACAAGTTGATGAAAAACCCAGCTGGCAGAAACGTGTTCCGGGAATTCTTACGGACTGAGTACAGCGAGGAGAACATGCTCTTTTGGCTGGCTTGCGAGGAACTCAAAAGCGAGTGTAACAAGCATGCCATTGAGGAGAAGGCACGGATTATCTATGAAGATTACATCTCCATCCTTTCGCCCAAGGAGGTACTAGATACTATTATTTAATATGGCTCAAAACAAATCCAGTATAAGCAACAGGGTAAATAAAGGTCAGCCCTGGCTAGTACTTGGATGGGAGACTGCCAAGGAATTCCAGGTCCTCTAAGCTATGTTTCAGAGGGAGGCAAGGGTAAACCACCTCTAAATATAGTCAACCCTTGGTTTTGGTGGGCAAATGGCTCCAGCCCATTATCATCAGCAGATTATCAGCATCCATTGACGATAATGGGACTTGAGGTTCAACAATTTTTGATATCTTCAGGGGTTCCAGAATGAAACCTCCACTGGTAGAAAGGCCAACTGGATTCCTTGCATAAGAAATCTCTATAAAATTCATTGGGCCACCATAAATCAATAGAGAGTTTGAAGGCACATTGTAGTTGTCTTCAAATAGTTTCTGACTGATGGCAACCTTTCACAGGGTTTTCTTGACAGAAGTTGTTCAGAGGGGATTTGCCCCTGCTTCCCTCAGGCTGAGTGCGACTTTTTCAAGATCACCTAGTGGGTTTCCATAGCTGAGCAGGGATTCGATCCCTGGTCTGCCAGTGTCCTAGTCCAACATAGTGGAGTCACATAGACACACGCCTAACCAAAGGAGGGCTGGTGGTTTCCAATGAATTTTTTACTAGTCTTTTTCTTCACACACTAAAGGAGCTGTCCAGGGAGGTGTTGAACACTACCCCTGAATAGGCTTAGCCCCTGGAATTCATTGGGATTCATTGCCCTGCTTATGAGGGAATCACGAGCGGTCACTAACACAAAATGGAGTGATGGCCACCCGATTTGGGATTAAAGACCAAAGCTTAGAAAAAATATTATTAATAATGTAGCCACTTATCCAAGCTGTAATGATGCTGCTCTTGGTTTCATCTCCTGCTTTGGGCCTCTTACTCTGCATTAAGTCCTGGTCTTTTTTTAATTTTCCTATATGATTTTGTTTCCTCTCTGCATTTTCTCTCCTGTTCTTCAGGTCAGCTTAGACTCACGTGTGCGCGAAGGCATCAACCACAAAATGCAAGACCCATCCTCACACACCTTTGACGATGCACAGCTACAGATCTACACACTCATGCATAGAGACTCCTACCCCCGTTTTCTGAACTCTGCCATATATAAAGCATTGCTCCAGAGTGTCTCTCGGTCATCCTCAGAGTCCTAAGCATCCTATCCACAAATAACCACTGGTGGTACAAAATACAAAGTGATGATTCCTTTTCATACAGCAGGTGTTAAGTTTTATGGGGGCAGAAATGGCTCTTTCACTTGCTCTTGCAGAACCAAGAGACCTAAAATGGTATTCCTGGTACACCAGAACCCCTAATTCTTCTCAGCTGCGGCTACAGCCTGGTTTATCCAGTTACTGGAAAGATTAGTCCCATGTAACTCGTCTGGTCTTCTTCCGTCAGAAAATTGAGCCGTGACTTCTGCCATCATGCAAACCTCAAACTCAGGCCTCTGCTTTTACTACTGAATCCATGTTGGCAAACTAGCACCTGACTGACCACACAGAAGAACTGGAGTACGGGAGGGAGCAACCAAATGGTGTCTTGGGGGTGGGATGGGGGGTGAGGTGGGGAAACCTTGGGCATCGTGGCAAAAGAGAAAAAAAAGGCCAAAGTCCACATTTTCTGAATGTTGTTCTCTCTTTGATCTGTCTCTTTTTTCTTTTCTGTTTTTTTAAAAAATAGTTATTTCCATGGTGGTCCTGTAGTAGTAACTTCAGTCAAAGCCAAACTCTTGGGTACTTTAAGATAAGAACAGTCTGAATTACACAGAGTTGCTTTCAGGAAATACATCATAGCCCAAGTAGAGTCCTCTGTTGCTCCGAGGCTTTGGGGTTTTTGTTTCCAAATTGCATTTATTTCAATTTGGGCCAGTCTTCTCTTAACTCAGTGACAAGAGGAAAGGTGAATAATACCCAAGAAAAAAGGCTTGACTTTTCCCTAAGAATTCCAGTGAAACCAGAGCCCTCAACTCCAGGAATTGTTTTTGCCTCAATACAGAAATACTGGGTGTAAGGCAACATTTCTGAAATCCTGGTGGGCTTTTTCTATGTGTCCCCCAAGTTTCTCCATGTTTGTAGGCCCTATCTGGCTTGCATGGAGGCTTTTCTCTGCTGACACAGCATATTACCAAGACTCAGGTGGCTTCTGCTATGGTTTTCAGATGCAAAGGAATTTCTTGAGCTTGCCAGATCCTGATGAAGTTTAGTTCTGTGCATAAGGCTCTATGATTTCTTAGAAGAGGGAAGGGGACATTTTCACCAGTGAAAAATACATGTTTGCCAAGCTTCTTTGGAAGCAGAACTTCTGTTAGCAGTGCAACCTTTCGACTAGAATGACAGCAGTGAGGGAGCATGGGCTTTCCCATTCCCCAGTGGCTGGCAGCTGGCAAAAGTAGAGTTTCATAGTCCCCTGTGGCCTAGGACTCATGCCACTGTGTGTCCTTCAGTCGCTCAAGACTACTAACTTGACTTATAGTGGGAAACTGGATGATGGTCTAATTCACACACAAACTGCTTCCCTCCTCTGGCATTGTGCAGCCTACACAGCTACAACTAACTATACTGCTGTTCACTGGTGGAAGAATGAAGGGGGAAAACTGCATTTTCACACTGATGTAAAGCACGTACTCCCTGCTCACTTCCCTTGACAAACAGCATTTTTAAAGAATATTCTGATTGCTGCTACATCTACAGAGGTGATATGGCCTTTGATGAGATCTAAGCAACAACAATGCAGTTTGACACCATTTTAACTGCCATGGCCCAATGCTGTGAAATTCTGGGATCTGTAGTTTTGTGAGATTTAGTGCTCTGGTGCCACAAGACAACAAATCCTTGGATTCTGTAGGATGGAGCTATAACAAAGTCATGTCAAATTGCATTATTTCTGCTTCTGCAGTGCAGATTAATCCCTTGATAAGTGAAATTTGGTCTCAAACCAAAAAAAAAACCCCAAAACAAACCTAGCCTAAATGGACCTTTGGCCTGATTCAACCAGATTCTTCTTATGTTACCTGTAGGAATAGAAAGATTATTCAAAAATATCCCCAAAAATGATTTTTAAAATGATGTTTTATCAAGAAACTCTGACAACAAGAAACTGGATGGATGGGAATCTGCACAGTTTAGAAATTGGCACATAACGTTTTCCACAGAAAACAGCGATTTTTCTGTGCAAGAAACAGAAAATAATATTTTTGTATGGAAATACCTTGTGTGTGTGTGTGTGTGTGTGTGTGTGTGTTTGTGTAGAAAAAGCTGTTTCCTGTGCAGAAAATTGGGGATATTCCATGCATAATTCACATATAGTTGACTTGTACTGAGAAGACTTTCTGTGCAGGAAACCACTTTTCATGCAGAAATTATTTTCTGTGCAGAAAAAGCCGTTTCCTGTGCAAAACAACCACATGTGAATTTTGCACAGAAAATCCCCAAAAAGGCTCTGAAAAAAATATGTAGTTTCCAAAATCTTTCTCAAAGTAGAAAGAAAATTGCTAAAATTACTCATTGCTTCTTTGAAGATAAGGTATCCAGACTCCTCAGATGGAGCTTTGAAGTACTTAAAAATGCTCTGGAGAAAGCCAGGGCTCCTACCAATGTGGTTTGTTCTCCATGACATTATTGTAATGGAAAACCATATTGTCTCATAGGAAGCCCTACCTTGGTTGGAAATGTGACAACAACAAAGTTTCTCACACCAGACATCTCACATGAACCATTTTAATTCCCATCAACCATCCATTTGGGCCTTATTACTACATGAACTCTGCTTCTTCCAAACAAGTGACTGAATTTGGGTCATCCTCCATGTGAAATGCAGCATTCTTTTTTCCCTTTCCCCCATTCTAATAATTGAAACACTATTTCACAAGCTGAAATTTAAGTGGGCTCTTAATCATAGGCAGAAAGTATCAGAGAGTTCCTCTAGTGTCGTTAGAGTTCATTCATTTCTGAGCAGTGAAGTGCACAACTTGGAAGAATGACAATGGTGTCTCATAAGCAGCCAGAGTTTAGTTTCTTTTTCCAGCTTTCCATACAATAAACAACTTGCAAGACAAGCATCCACACACATGCCTGAGAAACAGATGAGATCCTGTATCAGAAGTCGTTGCTCTACAGCTATATGTCAAGCCACCCCGCCGCCCACCCCCCCAAAAAACCCACACTGTTTAAAAGTACTTTTGTCCCTTCACCATCATGGCCATTTCCAAGTTGTCAAGAAAGTAGAAGGACAAGTGGTAATGCATCCAGCTATTTTCCTGTAGCTGAGCTGCAACAGGCATCTTCCAGGTGTCCCTGCAAAGTTTTTGGTAGATGTTTTTGCAGCACTATCTGTGCCATCCCATGCTCCAACATAGAAATGGCTGATTGCTGTGCTGCTTACACAAGTTTGGTCTGGGGGATTCTGGTCATTGTATAGTCAGAACAGAATCCCAACCTACATAACATGCATAAAAGGGAGTTGCAATGGTATAAATCCAACTTAATACCATCATAAATGATCACAGGATGCCAACCATAACTTTTTTTCTGTGCAATAAATACCAGTCGTGTAAAGATTTTTGAATTGCTATAAGAAAGAGAATAGCAACAGCTATATCCTAGAACAGTGATGGTGAACCTTTTACAGACTGAGTGCCCAAACTGCAACCCAGACCCCACTTATTTATTGCAGACTGCCACATCCCTCTGGCTTTCTAGTAAGAAACTCTGGCAAAATCTGTGCTAGGGTGACAGCATGTGTGCCCACAGAGAGGGATCTTAGTGCCACCTCTGGCATGCGTGCCACAGGTTCGCCATCACTGTCCTAAAACAAAGTGTGTGTAGAGGGATCCCTGGATTGGTGCCAGTCCCTGGCATGTTAGGAGATAATATATTTACCAATCCTCCCATATCAGATAATCTTAGGAGCATTATTTTAGGACAAGTTGGTTGTGAATGTCCCTCTGGCTATTATATCTCTAGACTCAGCCATGTGCCATCTAATATGGAGACCAAAGAGACCATCCATCAGAAAAACGTGAATAATGTAACTTGGCAAGTTCTTTTTTCTGATATGGGCATCCACATGTATACACACGTATTCCTGCACAAGGAGGAAATCTGGTTTGCAAAAATACAAAAAAAGGGAGGAATTGGGTGGAGAGGAGACTGAGGTATACCCACAGGGGAAAATAGGGTTTTGGTCCCCCAAATAAGAATCCTGCCTTCTTCACAGAATTTTCCTTCAGTCCTCGAATAACTAGCATGGCAGGGTAAGACACTGAAAAACATTCACATGTAGCACTTTTCTGTTGGCTGTCTTCACATTCTCTTTGTTACTGTGCTTTTCTTTAGCTCCTTAACTTTTCTAAATGCTTGATTGAAGTTTTAAGTGACTACAAGACTAGCACATGCATTTGTATGGTTATCCATATAATCTGATTATAAAGGTCCTTCCTGCACAACACTTCACTTCATGCATCTGAGGAAGTAGGCTACGATTTCTTTCATTTAGTTTCAAGTGTTACAAGATCCTTTTACATACTGATATTCCAGACTAACACAGCTATGCCTGTGCATTCTACATGGGCAGAGGGAGCAGAATTCTTATTTGGAGAGAGCGGTACCTTCATTTTGGTCGTACCCCCATAACTACACCCGGGGAGACTCAAATAGCTCAATAAGAACTGAGCATCCTCACTGGGCACAGTATAATGACTTGGAAAAGGAGTGAAAGAGGAGGGGGGGAAATCCAATGGCATTTTCTGGAGGAAGGTGTGGCTAACTGGCTAAAACAGGGCAACCTTTTTGAGCCAGATGCCAGGTTGCTGGCCCCCAGACAAATGGGGGGGCCAAAGCCAAAAAATAAATAATTATTTTTTTTTTTTTAAATGACCTCCCTCCAGAGAGAGAAGTCTGGCGGAGGAAAGGCCTCCCAGGACGGCGGCCCACCAGGCCCTGGACTCCCTCAGGGGCACTTCCTCCGCCAGACCTCCCTCCGGAGAGAGAAGTCTGGTGGAGGAAAGGCTCCCAGGGAACCCAGGATGGCAGCCCACCAGGCCCTGGGCTCCCTCAGGGGCCCTTCCTCCGCCAGACCTCCTTCCGGAGAGAGGTCTGGCGGAGGAAAGGCCGCCAGGGAGGCCAGGGGGGCGGCCCGCCAATCAGTGGCAATCGGTGGCAGGACCGGGCTGGGGCCGGTGCCAAGGCCTCGGCGGGCTGGATGCGGCCCATGGGCCGTAGGTTGCCGACCCCTGGGCTAAAATATTGAACAAAAGCATGTCTGTGCAGTAAGTTTTAGTTTGTATTTGCAAAGCATATTTGCAAAATGTCTGTATCTCATCAATCTTATTTCCATTTTGTAGACAGAAAACACTGCTTCTAAGGCTATAGCAAGACAAGTACAGTAAAACAGCCGCCAAAGGTGCAACAAGACACAACATATCTCATTGTTCACCTGACATTGCATGGATCTTGGCCTTTGTCCTGGTCAAGGGACAAACCTGGTATCTGTGATACATGCTGAGTAGTAAACTGAAGAGGGATGTAAGGTGAGTCAAGTCCACAGTGTACAACAGTAACCAAGGATGCAAATACTGGCATTTAACATGCTGAGATCAGCCCAGTACAGTACCAGAGAATTTGGTTCGAAAGAGATCAACTATAATGAAGCCTCTACCTAATGAATGCAAAAAGGGAAAGTAACTGCTCATCTAGTTAGCACAACCACAGGAAGCAACTTCTTGCTTCAGGCGGGTTACATACCGCCATTAAAGTATGCGCTCTGCGCGTACTAGGGTTAGGGAGGTGCGGTGCTTCCCCACCTCCCTAACCCTAATACGCGCTCTGTGTGTAAAAAATGACGGCGGCCGTTCCAGACAGCCGCCGCCATTTTTACGTAGCGGACGCTGTGCTTCCGCACGTGTCGCGGCAGCTATGACGTGCGTAATAGCCGTGCCACGAGGAGCTCCATTTTGGAGCTCCTTTTTTGCTCCGCGAGGGAGTTGCGCGGTTTGCAAGCAGTGGCTCCCTCGCGCAGCAAAGAGCAGCGCCGGGAGACCGCTGCAAAGCGGCAGTTTGTAACCCACCTCAGTGTAGAATGTGACCTTACAAACACTTTCATTTAATATTCAGCAAAATATTCACAAAGCAGCAGTATAACTATGTTCTGGGGCATTAATCATAGAATCGTAGAGCTGGAAAAAAGGTTTCCTGTGATCAGGCCCATTTCCCATATAAGCAAATTCCTTTGAAGTCCATGCCACAAAGTGTATATTCAATGTCCAGAAAGATGGAACATAAAAATACAGATCATTTAGTATGGGTAGTCAGTGTTGTGTAATGGTTTCAGAGCTTGATTTGTCTAGTACCCATTGATTTGTCTTTCTAGCAGTCCATGGTATCTACAATCCTTCTCCAGCACCACATTTCTAATGAACTGGTTTTCTTTTTGTCCGCTTTCTCCACTGCGCAGCTTTCACAACCACTTGCAGAAATTGGAAATATGATGGCATGGACAATCCTAAATGTAAATGATTATATATTTACAGTTCACGATCTTGCCTAGTTCCTTTATAGCTCCCTTCCAAATCCTAGTCTTCATCTGATTTCTTGTCTGCAATCTCCATTCTGATTAATGACTGAGCCAATGTACAGAAAATCCTAAACAATTTCTATGTCTTCACCATCTACTTTAAAATTACATAAATCATCTGTGGTAATTATTTTTTGTTTTCTTATTATTCAGCTATAAACCTTTCTTTGCACTTTCTTCCTTGCCTTTCTTCAGTAACTGTTCTAAGTCTGTTATTTTTTGCCAATAGAATGGTGTCATCTGCATATCTTAAATCGTTGATGTTCCTTCCTCCACTTTTTACACCTCCATCCTCTGAGTCTTATCCTGCTTTACATATATGTAAAGCATACAGGTTGAACAGACAGGGTGATAAATGCAGCTTTGCCTGACCTTGCCAACTGAAAACCATTCCATTCTCTGTATTCTGTCCTGACTATACCCTCTTATCCCAAGTACAGTTTACACTTCAGGATTATTTATTTACGTCAGGGGTAGGCAACCCTTTTGAGCCGGGGGCCAGGTTGCTGTCCCTCAGACAACTGGGGGGCTGAAGCCAAAAAATAAATAATTAAATAATTTTTAAATAAATAAATAAACCGGGACAACTGTAGGACAAAATTTTCAAATGGAGGGCACTTTTTAAATAAAAAATGGCAGGTCATGCGAAAAAATTTGCTGATTTTAAAAAAAATGTTAAGATAAATGCATGTTTCTGAGGCTTCTATAGACAATTGCCCCATCATGCCCCTTGCGTGAGACACCAAAGGCCCCGGCGGCAATCGGCGGCAGGACCGGGCTGGAGCTGGTCCCAAGGCCTCACCGGGCCGCATCCGGCCTGCGGGCCGCAGGTTGCCTACCCCTGATTTACGTATTGCACTTATATCCTGCCTGTCTCTCAAAATAGGATCCAAGTCAAGAATCAAATGTTGTGACACACTCATTTCTTTAAGGATGATCTGTAGTTTTTTATTATAATAGGTAAGGCCCTGACTGATTTACTTCTGAAATATTTTGATACACTCCATTATCCAACTTATGTTTGCAATATGTCTCTTTCTTTCTTGAATCCAGCTTAGACATCTGGCATTTCTTGCTGTACATCTAGCAAAAGTCTGTTGTAGAATTTGGAATGCAATGGTCCTGTGATTGATGGAATACCTGGTGTCCCTCTGTTAGGGATTGGAATTCATAAAATATTGCATGCTTCCAATCTATGGACCATCCTTTTGTTTTCCATATTTGTTGATTTTAGTTAGATCTAGAGCATATTCTGCCTCTGTAGTCTGAAGCAGCTCTATTGGTGTGCATCTCTTCCTGATGATTTATTTCTCCCAAGTGCTCTGACTGTAGTTTCCACTTGACTTCCTATAACTGAACGTTTATCTTCATATGGTTCTTCCTTGAATCAATATAATCCTTTCATCTTTTTTATATAGTTCTTTCATGTATTGTTTCCATTGTCTTTTTATTTCTATTTGGTCATGTGTGATGTGTTTCTCTGCTGGTTTAAATTTCCCTTTGATTTTCCAGTTCTTGTGGAAGTAGTCTCTTGTTCTTCCTTTGTTGTCATTTCTATTTCTCTGCATTATTGTAGTACTTCTCTTTGTCCCTGCACACAAGTCGCTGAATAGTTGCATTCAGGGTTCTGACTCTATTTCAACTCTCTCAGTGAAATGACCCAACAGGGGAGACAAACAAATGGGATTTAGGTAAAACACAATTTATGGAATTCATTGTCAGAAAATGTAGTAGCCACTGGCTTAGACAGGTTTATTTCTAAAAGGATTAAAGAAACTATTGGAAGACATAGCTTTCACAGTTTTTACTCATGATAGCTAAACCAGAGCTTAGAAAAGTTCCTTTTGAGAATACACATCTCAGGGTTTCTCAGCCAGCAAGGTCAATATTTAGCATGGATATAATAATAACAATAATAACAATAATAAATTTTTATTTATATCTCCCGCTTCTCCCTTTGGATTCTGGGATTTAGAGTTCAGAACTCCATCTTCAGTGTTGAAAGAGAATCTCCCACGGTTCCCTTTCTTCACATTTGAAAAGACAATACTGGGCTATTGCTCCAACACATCTGTTTCTTTTGTATTACAGTACACCCTTGGCTTACGCGGGGGATCTATTCCGGATCACTTCCCCCTGCATAAGGCAAATACTGTGCATGCTCAAGTCCCATTCAAGTGAATGGGGCTTGTGCATGCGGTGGCGCGGTGGTGCGCACGTGCTACGGGCACGCACCCCATTCATCCAAATGGGACATGCCACCCCTCGCGCCCCGCACGGCTTTGCACATAAGCTCAAAGCCATGTATAACATGGGCGCACTGTACTTCTCACTATAGGGGCATTTACACTGTAGAAATAATGCAATTTGACATCACTTTAACCACCCTGGCTCCATCCTAGAATCCTGGAATTTGTAGTCTTGAGGGGCACCAGCACTCTTTTGACAGAGAAGGCTAAACACCTTGCAAAACTACAAATCCCAGGATTCCATAGGATGGAGCACCAGCACTTACAATGGTTTCTAGTTGCCTTATTTCTCCACTGTAGATGCACCCACAGATGGGTTTCTTTGGACTGCATGCAGAACTCAATGCATGGAGAATCTTGTTTCACAGTGGAGTGGAAATACAGTACATGATATTCATGATCTAGTTATATAAGGGAGGGTTGTGACTTAAAATAGTTCCTTCATATCTGCATTTTTATTAGAACAGCTACCCTCCACGAATATTTTCTTAAACTACATTAACAATTAAATTATTTGAAAAATCTTGCCAATCCTTCAGTTTAAAAACAAACCAGGAATTGTATTTTACCATGGACCTTGTGCTGTGATCCATACTGACATTGTTGAGGTACGCTCCCTTGACCAATAGTTTCTACCAGTGGTCACCTTTGAATAAAAGAATGCCATGGTAACAGGAAAGAGTAATTTGCTCAATGCACCAGAGTTCTCTCTCCATGCTGAGCAGCTCAGACAAGAATAGAAATACTCAGCAAGGCAATGATGTTTATTTTTGTAAAACATAAAAGATGCAAGTTTGGGAGTGGGCGGGCAGACTTGTCTGTTATGCTTGCCATATTTAGTATGTTCTCCAATTGGCACAGGTACAAACTAGCTGTGGAATCCAGTCAAAAATACACAGCAGAGGCCAAAAGTAGTGTGTTGCATTTTCAGATCATGAGGTCAAGCCCTTTTCTCTCCATATATCTGACCCGTCATCTCTTCAGCCAAAGTGCCTTGTTTATTTTTATTTTTTGGTAATTCTTATTTTCCCAGCAAAGAAATGAGAGCTTTCACTGCTGTTGCTTTTAATCAAAAGTATTTTAAAAAAGAAAAGCAGTGGGAATAAATGAATAGGTCTTAGAGCTAATAAAACTTGAACTATCATTAGATGCCAAGATGACTAAACTGTGGCCGTTTTACTTTGGACATATCATGAGATGATGTGACTCAATAGAAAAGATAACAATGCCTGGCAAAGTGGAAAAGAGGGAGACCACGCCACAACTGGGTCAATTCAATCAAGGAAGCCACAGCCATGGGTTTGCAAGACCTGAGCAAGGCAGTTGATTACCAGGGATCCTGGGAGTCTCTATGGCATAGAGTTGCCATACGTCAAAGTCGACTTGAAGACAAATAGCAACAACAGTTTCATGATACAAGACTGGTTAGGAAATGTTACAGTCAAAGTACAAACCAAACTTGACAAATCCTCAGTCCAGGGTTTTCCAATTATGCCAGCAGAGTTGGAAAAGGCTATAACACCAATCCCGCAAGAATTACACCTGGCTGGTAAAACACACAGAGAATAGCATGACATGCTGTATGCCCAATTCTGTTGCAGGGCTTCTGGTGCATGATAGGACAATGACAAAGAGGGCCAAGCCTACAGCTTGTTTTATAGCAGCCAGGAAATTATCCCCTCCCACCACACACAGAGACACACACACACAGATTTTTAGACACTAAAAAGACTGGAAGAGAAAGAATGACAGGTTGTACAGGTGGCTTTCCTTTTTGCCTTTAAGGCTACCAATGACTTTTTTAAAAAAAATTAAAAGCAAATTTCTTGGCCCCAAAAATAACCGATTATGATTCACTCAAAGAGAAGACAAGTTTCCACCAAACCTAAGCTTTGCCCAATTCAGATAAAAGCCATGTGAAATGTGCTACTTATGCAGACTCAACATTCACCTGCAAACATGACTGCCTATAAACTCTGAAGTTTTCAAATTGATGTGCTCCTTTATTCACAGGAACAGTGGTTGTTCATTTACAAATTTTATTAGTTTGTTCATTTGCAACTGTACATGAGACAAAACCAAAAAAACAAACCAAACAAAAAATCCAGGCACAGAATGCTAAAAGCAGCACAGAGAGAGAGATGCAATCCAAATCATTCTGAGTTTGTTTGATTTTTGCAAAGGCACTCTCCTGCTACAAAGCTGCATTCTTTCCTGTTACAAGGGGCAGTACTTTGCTCCTATTGCTTTCCTTGCCCCTTGGCTACTTCAGCTAAGTAGGTGATGGCAGCACGTTCCAGGCTTTAAACTTACCAACAAAGCAAAACTGCCACCTCTTTACTTCCTCCCTTAGTAGCTTTGTTCTGTTTCTCCCTCTCTCAGATCTCTTCTTGTCTTTCCCTCAGCATTACAGGACACCTCTTTTGCCAGCCTCCAATACTTGTGTGCTGATGACACCCCTCCTCAAAAGCTGGTCACTCGCTCAGTTCTATGGCTGACATTCTCTTTTTCTCTACACATCCAACCCAAATGAATGATGGAGCCTAGCCCTTTCTCAGAGGTTGCTGTATGAATACAAAGGCAGAAGCATTTCTAGTGAGTATAAACAAGGAATGGCACCCTACCCTCTTGGGGAGGCCAGGAATCTCAAACAGAATTCTTAGCACTTTCAGCAAATGACAGTTTGCAGAATAATTTGAAAGGCACAGGAGCCACAACTGGTGTACACAGAGAAAATCTGAATGGTTCAACACATGGCTTCAAGTTTACAACCATGAAACTAGAATAGAAAGCAAGAGAATGAGGCCTGCCCCTTTTGTAACACACCACCAAGTACTGGCCAATGTGAACCAACTAATGGAGAAAGTCTTCATGAAGTTTGTTCTCAGTGTAGTTTGTTCCTATGTATCCCTCAACAAAGACACCTTTGTTTCTCTGTGGACACATTTCTTTCTCTGTTTTATCTTATAGCTTGGTTCTAGGGGAACATCTATAGTACACAACGTATTTAAACTGGTTTGGAACTGGTCTCACATCCCCCTCCCAAAAAACCTCTTCTGAATTGTAGTTTGAAAAAATTCCAAAGAGCCTTGATTGAGAACAACCTGATTTCCAAGTAAAGGTAGAATGAGTTGAAATTTGTAAGATATGCCTAAGCTTCACGCAGTGGCAGTTAAAATGACACCCTAAGTACCAAAAACGGGGGCCTTGTTCTCTCTTTGTTCTAGAGAGTGGGACGAATGTTCTTTAGAGCTTCTGAAAAAGGCAATTGGAAACAAGGAAAGCAACAAGAAGCCATTGCACATTATGAGAGTCAAGACTACATGCCTGGCCAATGAGTTTTTTTAAAAATGAATAAACCAAAAATGTTTAATACTTTTCCAAGTCCTCACAATACTGATTAGGATGAGAAACTCTAGAGGTGGTCAGTCCACACAAATTCTCCATCTGGTACCCTCCCAACTTCCATTCCCAGCTCCTGCTCCTCCATTCCTAGGTGTGCAGATAGCTGGGCCCTCCTCACCTGGACGATGTACAGAGCACAAAGCAAAATCGGTGACAAACAACAGTACAAAATTTGCTGGCGGTCTTAGTGGGAATGTAATGTGGAGATCTGGCCCACGATTGGCTGTTGCTGCTCCTGTCACAGGTGTCTCAGCAGAACTGCAAAAGGTTGGGAGGATTAAGAAAGCAAAAGAAGAGACATATGATTTCCCCCCCAAGATTTCTGTTCTGGTGGGCTTTAAAACCAATTTGCAATATAGCTTTTATGCAATTTAAAAACTAGGGAGAGGAGACAAATATATCCTAAAGCGGCTGCAAACTCTGGTTACTTATACTGATGTTATTTGGATCCCAGCCTTTCTTCTTAGCAAACATATCAACACACTCTGTCAATCTGACCTGCAGTTTCAGATGCCCTGCTTCTACACTAAGCTACCCTTTATAGCAAAGGTGAGAACTGTACAACCCCCAAGGATTTTCCTGAGATCCTCAAATTGGGGGGAAATGAAAAATATATTTAAAATACCTCACACACACCACACACACACCACCCAGGCTCTTTTAGTTTAGTTCCTGTGCTGCAAGTGGCCAATGTCTTCCTTCAACCCTTGACAGTCTGCAACCTCTACTTTAGAGGTAGTCTCATGAATCCTCCTTAAGATTTCTGCAAATTGTTAAAGAGACTGCTATATGAATACAGAAATGGAGGTCTGGAGGTACAGCTTACCCTTCTACTTTGTGTTGTTTTGTATGCTTAAACCTGCCCTTTGCAATCTGCTTTGTTCCTTGTGGATGGGAAACCATGGGAAAGGAAGAGGAATAAACAACTTGACTAGCAGGAGAAGAATTAAACTGCCACCCACCCAGTCCTCTAGTCAACCACAAAGCCACAACTGGGTGGGTGATGACAGAACAATACGCAGAATACAGTCGGCCCTTCTTATACATGGATTTTTTATACACGGATTCAAGCATACACGGTTTGAAAATGTTCCCAAAAAGTATAAATTTACCTTGATTTTCCATTTTTATTAGGGACACCATTTTGCTATGTCATTATATTTAATGGGACTTGAGCATACACGGATTTTGTTATACACGGGGGATCTTGGAACCAAACCCCAGCGTATAACAAGGGTCCACTGTATACATTATCCCTTAGATTTAAAATAAATTCATCAATAATGCTTACCTTCCAGCGGTTCCCACATTCATTACACACAACAAAAGTGGTCATTGGCTCATCGGAACTGCGGGTTTGTACCTGTCCAAGTGGGAGAAAATAACATTTGAGGCTGAGCACAGGCATCTTAATGATCTTCAGAGTTGCCCAGCAGCCATCGTTCCTCATCACCTTCTATCTCGCACACATACTTGATCATTTGCCCGTTGCTCACTTGGGAATCCAAAACTAGCCCTCCAACCAACAGTAGCTCCAAGTGAACTTTGGGCTGAAGTGACCCTTCTTGGAGCTCAATCCATCAGGATGTGCTCCTGCACAAGATCCACAGAAGTGAAGGGGAGCTTTGCACTCCACTTCCTGCAGCACTGCACAGTCTGCCAGAGCTTGTGGATATTAGCCTGATCAAATGCAAATTCGTAGCACTACAAAACAAGCACACCAACTCAAACCAGACAGCTATTCTCTTGAAGGCCAGGTGCCTCACAACTGTAACCTAAAAAGGTATCTCTTTCAACAAACATGAAGAGGGCCCTGTCAGATCAAGACAAAGGCCCATCTATTATCCAGCCTATTTTTCCTAACCAAAGCCAGTTTGGGAAATCAGAAGCAGATCCTAAGGGAAGAGGAAGGCTGCCTCTCAATATGAAGGTTTCATATGGTTTGTAAGGCTCACAGTCACTAGCCTTTACCTCCTTGAATTAAATCCTTTTCAAAGCTATCTAAGCAAATGACAATCTTTCCTGATTTCTGGGGGCAGTGAATTGCACACATAGGTCATTTCTTGTGTGCAGAAATTCTTGGGAGAGGGTCTATCCCAAACCTACCAAAAATCAGATTTAGGTGCTACTCCAAGTTTTGGAATTCAAGAACCAAAAAGCAAGAAATTATTTCACAATGTCATAAAACTCTATTTACACTGCCCCTCACTTAGTCTTCTCTTCCCAAACTGAAAAAAAAAGCATCTCAGTCCATGGATCATTGTAGTCAGCCTTCCATGTAGCTTCTCCTGGGCTAGGATTTTCTATCTGAAGAAGACTGACAGACACTACCCTCAAATGCATCCATAATAAATAATAATAAAAAATTTGTTTCTATCCCGCTTTTTACCAGGCAACCAAAGCGGCGTACAACAAGTTAAAATGCATCCATATATACATAATGCCCCCCTTAAAACAAGATTAAACAGTATAAGATTAAATTTGCATATTAAAATCCGACTAATTCAAATGATAATCATCATGGCAGAGTTCAATAGATGGGAAGTCTTATTCGTGGCCAAGTATTTTATTCTGGGAAAACCTGCTGGAAGAGATCCATCTTAATGGCTTTTTTAAAGCTCTCTAGATTGGTAATTTGACGGATCTTGTCCGGCAGGCCATTCCATAAGTTGGGAGAGGCTGCAGAAAATGTCCTCTGGGAGGTCACCGTCAACCTGGTCTTTAAGGGCTATAATAAATTCCTCCCAGAGGACCTGAATGTACGGGGCGGATTGTATGGAAGCAGGCGATCCCTTACATAGGTTGGGCCCAAGCTTTAAAGGTGATAACCAATACCTTGTACTGTGCCCAAAAACTAATAGGCAGCCAGTGGAATGACTTCAATATTGGTGTTATATGGTCACTCCTTGCTGTTCCTGTGACCAACCTGGCTGCCATATTCTGTACCAACTGGAGTTTCCGGACTAGGCACAAGGGTAGCCCCATGTAGAGCGCATTGCAAAAATCAAGTCTTGAGGTTACCAGCACATGTACTACAGTTTCCCCATTCCAGGAAAGGGCACAGCTGGCGTATCAGCCGAAGCTGATAACAGGCACTCTTGACCGTCGCATTCACCTGATTCCTCATCTGAAGCGACGGACCAAGAAGCACCCCCAGACTGCGAACACAGTCCTTCAAGGAGAGCATGAGACCCTCTAGGACTGGAGGTTGCAGCCCAATACCTGTTTTGGGGGGCCCCACCGTAAGTACTTCCATTTTGTCTGGATTCAACTTGAGCTTGTTTTCCCTCATCCAATCCATTACTGCCTGAAGACACTGGTTGAGGGCAGAGATGCCATCTGTCGTTGCTGCTGATGACCGGGACATGGAGAAATATATTTGGGTGTCATCAGCATATTGATAACACCTGGCCCTATATCCTCGGATGATTTCTCCCAGCGGCTTCATATAGATGTTAAATAGCATCGGGGACAGGATGGCGCCTTGAGGGACACCACAATTAAGCTCTGTTTTTGAAGAGCGACTGTCCCCGAGCATCACCCTCTGGAACCTGCCCAAGAGGAAGGAATGGAACCATTGCAATGCAGTGCCTCCGATTCCTAACTCTCTCAGGCGTTCCAGAAGGATGTCGTGGTCTACTGTGTCAAATGCTGCTGAGAGGTCTAGCAACACCAACAGGGTCACATTCCCTCTGTCAGTGGCTAGATGCAGGTCATCAGTTAAAGCGACCATGGCAATCTCCACCCCATACCCGGTCCTGAAGCCCATTTGAAATGGATCAAGAAAATCGGCTTCATCCAAGACCACTTGGAGCTGAAGAGCAACTGCCCTCTCGATCACCTTGCTCAAAAATGGCAGATGAGAAACAGGCCTATAATTTTTCGTGTCCAGGGGGTCCAGGGAGGGTTTTTTCAAGAGCGGTCTAATGATCGCTTCTTTCAAGGAGGATGGTGTATGGCCCTCCCCAAGGGAAGCATTGATGATAAATCTAAGAAGTGCCATCAGTGCCTCACCCCCCCTGGACGGCCAGCCACGATGGGCAGGGATCAAGAAGGCATGTTGTCTTTTTTACCTTTCCAAGGGTCTTGTCCACATCATCAGTACTCACTAGCTCAAACTGATCCAGTTCAATCTCATAAACAGGTTTACTGGACACCTCATTAGTCGATTTTGCTTCAACATTGACGTCCAAACGGACTCTTATTTGAGAGATTTTGTCTGCAAAGTAGTTGTTAAAAGCATCGCAGCAGGCCGTTGTTGGGTTAAGTAGAGGGTTCTGGGTTGAGGGCATCACCGTCAGTTCCCTCACCACCTTAAACAGCTCTGCCAGACAAGACTTTGCAGATGCAATATGAGCAGACGAGGAGGATCTCTTCACTGCTTTAAATGCCTCTCCGTAAGAAAAACTGAATTTCTTATGGAGAATTCTGTCAGATAAGAGACCAGATTTCTGCCAATCGCGCTCTAGTCACTGTCCCTGCCGCTTCATATTCTTCAGCTCTCTGTTATACCAAGGCTTCCGATTTGAAGAGGGTCAGAAAGGACGCTCAGGAGCGATTGTGTCGATGGCCTTAGTAAGATCGGTGTTCCACATATTCACCAAGGCTTCAACAGAATCACTGGCATTATCAACCATCAAACCCTCTAGAGCTTTCTGGAATCCTATCGGTTCCATTAGCTTTCGAGGGCGGACCATTCTAATGGATCCTCCACCCCGAGGGAGCAGACAGTGGCTCTTAGTTCTGCCCTGACCAGGAAATGATCCGTCCATGACAGTGCAGAGGTATTAACTACCTCTGCCCACGGATATTCCTGCTCCATACTAAAGACCGCATCAAGAGTATGACCCGCACATGGGCCCGATGACCAATTGGGAAAGGCCCATGGTTATCATGGATTCCATGAACTCCTGAGCCACACCTGTTAGACTGGTCTCGAGTGGGATGTTGAAGTCGCCCAGGACTAAGAGTCTGGGTGACTCCAACAACAACACCGAGACCAGCTGTGGCAGCTTGGATAGGGAGTCTGTTAAGTAACAGGGTGGACGGTATACCAACAGAATCCCTATACTGTCCCTGGTCTTCAGGCGTAGGTACATACACTTGAAGCGGTCCATCTTCTGGACAGGTATTCTGGTCAAGGTGAGATTGTCTCTATAAACCAGGGCCACTCCAGCCCCCTGCCCACTTTCCCTTACCTGCTCCATGACAGCATACCCAGCTGGGAGAGCTTGATTCCAAGTGGTGGCACTATCTTCTCCCAGCCAGGTTTCTGTGAAACAAGCCAGGTCGGCATTCATGCATCTGCACCTTCCATCTCACAACCCCCTAGTAACTGATATACAGAGGCATACTGCCTCCATTAATGGAGGTGACAATGTAGCCATTCAGATTAGTACTCACTGATGGTCTTATCTTCAATAAATATATCTAATCCCCCTTTAAATCCATCCAATTTGTCAGTCATCTTGAGGCATCGAATTCCACAGTTTAAGAAATGTGAAGCAATGCTTCATTTTATCTGTCCTCAGTCTCCCATCATTTGGCTTCGCCTATTTCTATAAATCAATATGGACAGCATGGCCATACTGTCTTTCCCTTCAAAAGGAAAATTAGTAAAAGACCATCCTGAAACATGTTTCCTCTTTCATATCATGGATTTCACTAGATCCAGTTTTAGCTCTTTTTCCTTCCCCAACTCTCTGTTTGGTCTGTTAGAAATATGGCCCCAATCCTTATAGGCCAGATTATGTCAACACCCTCATGGGGAAGCTAAACACCTTCAGCTGGAAGGAAAGGACACTCTGGGGCCTAAAGAAAAAAGCCAGCTGTTCTTTTGAGTTGTTTCATAAACATTCAGAACCTCACCTGGGTATAGGTACAGTTCTTTTTCTTACACTTTCCACAGGTGAAGAGGTCAGTCTGCGTTCCTCCTGTTTTAGCCATTTGATGCTCCCGAATAGCCTCTTTGGTCATGGCTTTCCGGATCTCCTTCAGCTCGTTGCTGGCCATTTCCTTTCAGAGGAAGAGTACAAGGACATCATTTCAGTTGTCTGACTGATGCACACCTGTTGGAGGCTAAAAGTATTCAAAGCTAACTGCAATCACATTTTTGTCCCACAGAAACTTGGAGGCAAATGAGCAACCTCCATCGTCTCAGCAAAGCACTAGCTAGTCTTGATGCAGAAAAGTTAAAAGGCGTTTCAGGTATGTATCCTAATCTAATATAAACAGCACTTCTGGATCAGAACATCTAGTCTAATGGTTCTCAACCACAGGGCCTCCAGATGTTTTGCACTCCAACCCCAATCATCTCATGCTGGTTGGGCACTGAAGTCCAAAACATTTGGAGAATCAAAGGGTCAAAAGCATTGATTTAGTCCATCATCCTAGCTCCTACAGTGGCAAAATGAGTCCCTGTAGGCCACAAGCAGACCACAGGTAGTTTTCTTGGCTCTTTGTTCTGCTGAATTGGGTATCCTTCCCTATCAATAGTAGCCCTTGAGAATTTTGGAAGCAGAGCTAAATTTCTCGAAGTTCTGCTTTCAAACAGAGCAACAAATTGGCACTAGTAACACTGGACTTCTCAGATGTTCAGCCCTCCATCTCACCTCTGAGGTCATCACTGCAATTTGTTCTGCAGTGATCACCCCGCATAAGACATTCTTTCGGAGGTCAGGATTCTTGGAGTCTTTCAGATTGGAGAGGCGGCTCCTGACACGGTTTTTGTACTTCAAGTCTGTGTTTTTGACATCTTGGTATATATGTTCAAATGCCATTAAGGAGCAGCCTAACAGATTTTTGCTTGTCTTAGCTCCGTCCCCAAACAAATTAGTATGTCAATCTTAGAAAAGCATTGAGTGCCACCTGGGCATTTCTATATCAGCAGAGAAAACCTAGAATTGTGAGGGTGAGGAGATTATCTTGGGAAGCAGCCATCTAGGTAGCCATTCCAACAAGTATCTCCACAACTGAATGGGGAGGAAGAATGCCAAGAAACTGTGAAGCCTTTATTCCTTGCACTCATACTCCATCCTAGGATGTTCCTCAACTCGGGATCGCAACTTCGCTACAATGCCTATCCTAGTGGAAGAGACATATCACATCTTAACTAGAACATGCACCTCAGGAGCAGAATATGCCCTCCTTAACTTGAAATAGTACTTTTCAAGAGAGATAAGATCTAGGATATATACCTCACTCTAGCAGTATTTCTGACTAGAGAAGGCTTCAGACCAGTGCTGAGTAACAGTGTTAGTTACTGACTCCTAAACTAAGGTTCTCTAGCTTAAGTTATTGTCATCTCTGACTCTCAGCACCTGTCTAGAGCACTATTCTGCTATAGTGAATGTTCTTCAACATTCAGGAATCCTTACTGAATAATTGTTGATGACTTCAAAACCTTACATTTTCCAGGATTTTCTGGGAATCTTACCACCATGGTATAGAGCAGGGGTAGGCAACCTTTTTGAGCCGGGGGCCGGGTTGCTGTCCCTCAGACAACTGGGGGGCCGAAGCCAAAAAATAAATAATTTTTTAAAAAATTAAATAAATAAATAAACCAGGACAAATGTAGGACAAAATTTTCAAATGGAAGACACTTTTTTTAAAAAAATGGAGGACACGTGAAAAAATTTGCTGATTTTTTAAAAAATGTTAATATAAATGCATGTTTCTGAGGCTTCTATAGACAATTGCCCCCCAAAGGCCCCGGCGGCAATTGGCAGCAGGACCAGGCTGGGGCCGGTCCCAAGGCGTCGCCGGGCTGCATCCGGCCCACGGGCCGCAGGTTGCCTACCCCTGGTATAGAGAAAGCCTTAGGATAATGAGGAAGTTTTTGGAACAGCAGCCACCCCCAAATCCCCCTAAGATTCTTTCTACTTGAATAAAAGGATATATTCTTCTATTTGGGCAGCGATTTGCTCACAGTCAGCACCAATGGCTACATAGTCATCTGCAAAGAAATAAGAAACAAGCTAGCAAATGGACCCACAGCACATAAGACAAATACCAAAGCAAGCAGCTGCCTTTTTCATTTTGCTTTAGGTCTCACTGCACTTCACCAAAGATGACTGAATTCAGCTAAACATAGTAATGAAGACCACATATTTCAGACATGTTGGGGGGAATTTCTTGTGATAGTTTACTCTAACTTTCACCAAAAATGGGTTTTGAAGTACGTAACACAGTAAGTTTATATAAAAGCAAACAGAATTCAAACATAAAAACACACTTTAGACATGTTCACACTTACGTTTAAACCAGCTTGCAATTCGCACTGATACAGGGTCGCTGAATCGATTCATACTGATGCGTAAGTCACACTATGTTTTCCATTATTGAATGCATTCGTGTCTATTTGATCCATAATAGATCTTGGAGCAGGACAAAGAACCATAAAGCTCTGTCAAGTGGAATGAAGTTACACTACCTGCCCTCTCTCACTTTCCAAACTCCAACTTTCAGCAGTAACTGTCATCTTCCAACACAGCTGTTCCTCACTGGTAGAGCATGTTGGGGAGGCCTCAGAGGAGAACCCAGCTCAAGACAATAGCTGTGTTGGGAGGGGATGGTTGCATCTGAAATTCAGAGTCTGGAGGAGGTACCTCTGTCCTGCTTGAGAGAAGATTACTGTACCTTGTTCTGCTCCAAGATCTGTTAAGGATCAAAGTTACAGCAGCCCCATCCCAGATCCAATCTGGCAACCCTAGTTGCAGCAACTGAGACAGGTTTCACTGCCTCTGAAAGCAGTGAGAGCAAAAGGAGAGTGTTCCCCAGATATTTTAAGATCCAGGCAGACTTCGACAGGATGTGTTCTTTCAAACAGCCATCCTAAAGTTCAAGTTTCAAGAATTGTACCCAGAAGCCAACCAATCAGCAGCCAGCAACATTAGTACATTGTCTATCCTCTCAAAAGAGTTAGCTCTTAGCTGTCATATCCAAGGTGAGAGTGCTAGAGGTGAACTGGAGAAAATTCTCACTTCCACCTGCCATAAAGACAGACTCTTTTGCTAACTTATTAATGCTTTATAAAAATGCAGGTGGGGCAGGAGTTGTATGGTACCTTTAAGACTAACAAATCTTAGCATGAGCTTTCACGTATTACAATCTGCTTCCTTAGGTGCACTGATGGAGTACAATGTTACGGCTTCATATATGGCATATTAATTTCCCAATTATATGGTAATTTCCCAATTAGACTACTGCAGTATATTTTACATGGGGCTGCCCTTGAAGATTATTCTGAAGCTACTTCCTGTGCAAAACACAGCAGCCATAATGCTGACAGGAATATCCTGTATTAATCATAAAACCTGTTTTCAAAGAACTGCATGGATTGTCACTATCTGGTCTGAAATCAAAGTGATGGTGATGAAATGCAAAACCTTAAATGGCCTAAGATATTGATATGCATTCTGTATACCGTCAGTCTCCATATCCATGGATTTTTTTATCCACTGATCCAAGCATTCATGGCTTGAAAGTATTTTTAAACATATTAATTCCAAAAGGGCAAAGCATGATTTTGCCATTTTATATAAGGGACACCATTTTACTGTGCCACTGTATTTAATGGGACATGAGTGCCCGTGGATTTTGGGGGGTCCTGGACCCAAACCCCAGAGGATAACAAGGGTCCACTGTTTATGCCTGCTCAAGGATTAAGATCAGCTGGAGTGGCCCTTCTGTGTCCCACTACTGGGAGCAATACAATACATGAGAATGTGTGTGAGTGCCTGCTCTGCTGTGGCCTTTGAACTGGGGAACATCCTCTCCTAGGAGACCCAATTGAGACCAATACTGGTTTTATTCTGGTACCAAGTTATACAATGGCTTTTAATCAAATCTTTGGGGCTTTACTATGCTGTATCACTGAGTGATGGTGAATCTTCATACTCTTCTTGATTAGGCCATCATTCAAAGCAATGTTATCATGGCTCTTTTTTATCTGAACTGTTCCAGAATGTGAATGGGGTGTGGGAGTTATAGATCAGATGAACCTCAGAGTTTAGCAGTGGTCATTATGAACATAACCAAATATAAGTTATTTTATAATGCCAAGATTCAGGGCTATAGAAGGGGAAATGCTACACACCGACTCTCCTGTTACTTACTGTCTGTCTGGAGGGCAGAAGTTAACATTTCTCTACACTTGTTACGCACAGTGTCACATGTGACAGGCAATGGTGGAAAGGTGGTCATTTTTGGAGTGGTGGGGGTCTTCGGAGGGTCCTGTCTTTTAGTGGAGCTAAAAGAGAAAATAAACTAGTCAGAATTTCTCCACTCACAATGTTAAAGTCAAGTCATGAAGAGCTAGTGGAAATGTGAGAATGAAAAATTAGAATTGTTATCAACATCCTAAGCTTTCAGAAATAAGCTTTATAATATCCACGATTCAGAATCCTTCAGAAATAAAAGAGGAGTGGAGAAGGCAAGCTGAAAGTATTATTTTTCATCTGCAATATGCAGAAAAGTTGTCTTAGCCACAATATTTGCTGGTACAGTCAGCCCTGTGTATCCACAGATTTTTTATCCATGGATTTAACCATACACAGCTTGAAATATTAAAAACAAATATAAATTTCAAAAGCATATCTTTCAAAAGGTATATTAAAAACAATATATAAAATATTAAAAACAAATATAAATTTCAAAAGCCATTTTATATGAGGGAGAGCATGTTACTATGCCATTGTATTTAATGGGATTTGAGTATCTGTGGATTTTAGTATCCATAGGGAGTCCTGGAACCAAACCTCAGTGTTCGGGTCCACAGGTATCTATTCTAAGGTTTATTTTTAAAAAAACAGAGAGAGAGCTTTCTATTACATTTCTTTACCTAAATGTATGGTCAGCCACCTGTATCCACAGCTTCTTTATCCACAGATACCATCATCCATTGATTGAAAATATTTTTATAGTATATAAATTCCCAAAAACAAACCTTAATGTTTTTCATTTTATATAAGGAACATCATTTCACTATCCATAATATTTAATGGGACTTGAACATCCATGGATTTTGATATCAACAGAGATTCTGAAACCAAACTCCAGCAAATATCAAGGGCACACTGCAGAGAGAGAGAGAGTGTGTGTGTGTGCGCCTTCAAATCACTTGTTGGCTTATACAACCTCATGAACTTCATAGGGATTTCTTAGGCAAGGAATATCCAGAGGTGGTTTTTCCAGTTCCTTCCTCTGAAGGACCTGGTATTTGGTGGTGATCTCCCATCCAAAACAAACCAGGGTTGACCCTGCTTAGCTTCCAAGATCAGAAGGGATCTTGTGTCTTTAGAGTATTTAGTCCTATCCTAAAAGTAGACTCCACATATATTAAAAATGTAAGCACCTTGCTGATTCAGGTCTAAGAACCATCTAATCTATGATCTTGTTTCTCATCAGTGACCAAGTAGATTGCTGTTAGAAACCTACAAGTAGAACAAGAAGGAGGTTTTTATCTCCAGCTGTTGCTCATCTTCATACTGTGGCATGAAGATGTCAAGATTAATAATCCCTATCAGTTCCCTCATTTAGCTCACCTTTTAAAGCAGTTTAAACCAGCGGCCATATTGTAGCCAACAAATTCCATACACAAATTATGCTCTCTGCAAAAAATGATTTCTTCTTATTTGTCCTGAATTTTCTACCAAAGAATGAAGCATTTTTCTTGGTTCATATTTAAATAATTTCTTTTTCTTAAGTTAGATACTAATTTCATTTTGTAAACCAATGTAAACGTTTAGGTGGAAAGAAATATAAACATACATACACATATACATATACATATACATATATATATATATATATATACACACACACACACACACACACACACACACATCTTTATTGAATAAGTCTCCAGACCATTCAAAGAATACAAGATAAAGGGGGGAAAATACATAGTTAAAACTTATATAAAAAGTAATCTCTATTTTTTTTAAAAAAAAACCATACAAAGTTAAAACTTACATTAAAAGAAATCTCTATAAAATTTAAAATATATGGCTCTGATTACACTGTTCTTGCAATTTGCACAACAATCTATCTGGGTTCCTTTTCTTCTTCTTGCTTCAGTAGAATAGCAGCTTTCACTGCGAACAAGGCAACCCTAAGAGTAAATAAAAGGCTCAACTCCTTGCAATAGCAGAGCCAGCTTGCTTTCATCTTCCCTTTCCCTCAAATTTCTGAGGATGGGAGCTAGATATTGCTCTCTAATACTGTTATAGGTGGAAAGAAATATATAAATACTGGGCAGAGTCAAGAAGAATTTTTAACGTTTGCTTCCTAAAAGCGCAGTTGAGTAGGTGGTCTAATGTACGACCATTACTATGAAATATTTTCCAAGGAACAGAATATAACTAGCCATTAGAAATTCTGGAACAAAAGGGGACAAAAACTGAATAATTACACTTTTAGATCAGAATCCTGCTGCTATGTACCCTATGCTGGTGTTAACTATGCCAGCATAGACAGTGGTAGCAGTAGAAAAATGGCTGTGGATTCAATAGCCCTGAAGGAAATAAGGTGCCACAGAAATAAACTGCTTAGAGGTGGCAGGTTCTATCTGCCTCTTTTGCCATTGCAGAATTCTGGGAAAATACAACCACTAGCATAACACAGCAACAGGATTCCAGCTTCAGATTCCCCAATAGCCAGAATCCTCTGGGTGATGTTCAATACATTAAAATATAACAAAACCAAGGGGGGAAAACTGGCAGCAATGGAATTGGCCAAGTATTACAAATAATTATCAACCCAGTAATTATTCAGCCAATGTCAGGCAATCTCTGTAAATGAATATTCTTGTAAGAAAAGGTGAGAATTCAAAGGCAAGGTGAAGATCAGTATTATTCTGGAGTTTTACCTCCATCATGTTTCCATTGATACCTCAAAATCTGTGTTCTGCTTTACACATACAGTTCCCAGTTTTTGATGTAAGAGAAAAAAAATCAATTGAAGGTAGAAAATAGGCAGTCTAGGAAACACCCTGAATCCCAACAAATATTAACTAGATTGTGAGACCTTCTGCTCATTACGAAGAACTATAATATGCTTCAGAGCAAAGCACATTGCAAGGATATATAGCTGGGTGACAGTCAATTATTACAAGCCAGCAAATCTTCAATGTCTTATAGCTCCGTTGATTATTCAGAATACTCCACATGCATTATCTTGTAATCTTTATCTTGTAATCCAGGCAACCTGAAGACACATACATACACAATGCCCTTAAAGGGTGTTATATGTGTCTTCAAATCATCTGTCAATTTAAGGCAATCCCATGAATTTCATAAGGTTTGCTTAGGCAAGAAATACTCAAGAGGTGATTTTACCAGTTCCTTCCTCTGAAATATAGCCTGCAGCACCTGGTACTGCTTGAGTCTCCCATCCAAGTACTAACCAGGGCTGACCTGCTCATCTTCCAAGATCAGACAGGATTTATTTAGTGCTTTTAGTGCCTGAGTTGGGACTGTTTTTTAACAGCCAGATAGAAAGCCAGTGTGGTGTAGTGGTTTGAGCATTGGACTAGGAGTCTGGAGACCAGGGTTCAAATCCCTGCTCAGCCGTGAAATCCACCGGATGACCTTAGACATGTCACATGTTCTCAGCCTCATGGGAAGGCAATGGCAAACCTCCTCCAAAATCACTTTAGGGTCAGCTTAAGTCAGAAAGAACTTGAAGGCATACAACAGAAAAAGAATGGTCATATAAGCATCAGTTAGTCTTGTCCTGTGAGTTAGCTATGAGCAAAACTTACTGAAATTATCTTCTGCACAAATCCCACTGGACTGATTCATTCCATTTCATTACATAGAAGAATTCCCCAATAAATCATATACATAGTTTCTGTTGAATTTCTGCCTTGTATGACAAAAATACAAAAATATTCATTACTTTGAACTGAACTAAATCTGGACATAAGCATGAGGAATACATGGATTCTGCATATTTCCATGATTCTATGTTGAACCCCTATCACTCCTCATCACTTTCTAAACTGGCTGAGACTGATGGGAATTCCAGTCCAGTAACACCCAGATGAAACTCTTCACGCAATAAAAGAAAGAGTTGAACCATCTTGAATCCCTATATTGGGAAAAAGGTGGGATATAAGAAAATAATAATAATAATAATAATAATAATAATAATAATAATAATAATGGCAAAGGAAAATTGGGGGGGGGGGGGCAGAAGCATGAATGCAACTCTGCAACATCTAGTGCACAGGGATAAGGAAAAATACTACAATGACCAATGTAGAACAATAGAAGACAACAACAAAAGGGGAAGAATGAGAGACCTCTACTAAAATATCTGGGAAATCAAAGCTAAATTCAAACCAAAGGCAAGGATGTTCTATGGAGAGAAAAAGAATATAATACAGGATCAAGAAGAAATAAAAAGACAATGAAGGCAATACACAGAAGAGTTATATAAAAGAGATGAGGAAATGAATGACATATGGAAAGAGAAATCACATGAAGATGAAGCCCAAATTCCAAAAAAGTGGAATCTGCAATAAGAGAAACTGGGAAAAATAAATCACCAGGAACAGATGATACCCCAATCGAACTGCTACAATGCTCACAAACAGAAACAACTCTAGTGTTAACTAAAATATGCCAACAAATATGGAAAACAAACAGGTAGCCAACAGACTGGAAACAATCAATGCATAGAAGGGATGTCATATTGAAGAGGGAGCAAGCTTGTTTTCTGCTGCTCCAGAGAACAGGACCCGGAACAATGGATGCAAGCTACAGGAAAAAAGATTCCACCTGAACATTAGGAGGAACTTCCTGGCAGTAAGGGCTGTTCGACAGTGGAATGCACTCCCTCGGAGCGTGATAGAGTCTCCTTCCTTGGAGGTCTTTAAACAGAGGCTGGATGGCCATCTGTCAGGGATGCTTTGATTTGGATTTCCTGCATGGCAGAAGAGGGTTGGACTGGATGGCCCTAGTGGTCTCTTCCAACTCTATGATTCTATGATTCTATGATTCTATATACCAATCCACAAGAAAGGAGATATAAAAGACTGCAGCAACTATAGGACAATAGCACCAATTTCATATGCAAACAAAATAATGCTCAATGTTTTGCAGCATAGACTCCAAACATATAGAGAGAGAAATCCCAGAGGTGTGAGCAGGATTCAGGAAAGGGAGATGTACCAGGGACCACTTCGCAAACATACAATGGCTGATGGAACGCGCCAAAGAATTCCAGAAAAAATCAGCATGTGTTTCATAGACTATAGCAAAGTATTTGACTGCATAGATCATGAAAAGCTATG
This sequence comes from Sceloporus undulatus, assembly GCF_019175285.1. Lineage (NCBI taxonomy): Eukaryota > Metazoa > Chordata > Lepidosauria > Squamata > Phrynosomatidae > Sceloporus > Sceloporus undulatus. The sequence goes on along the minus strand of NC_056525.1, from coordinate 8,122,256 downwards.
GAACACACTCAAAGAGATGGGAGTGCCACTACATTTGATAATCCAGATAAGAAACATGTACCAAGGACAAGTGGCCTCTGTCAGAACAGAATCCAGAGAAACAGAGTGGTTCCCAATAGGCAAAGGGATCAGACAAGGCTTCATCCTTTCACCCTATCTGTTCAACCTATATGCTGAAAACATCATAAGAAAAGCAGAATTGGAATTAGAATAAGGAGGAGTGAATACAGGAGGATGAAACATCAACAACCTAAGAAAAGCCAATGAGTCCATAATATTGGCAAAAAAAACCAGCACATACTTGGAACAGTTAATAAGGAAAGTTAAAGATGAAAAGTGCAAAGGCAGGTTTAATGCTGAACATAAAGAAAACAAAATAATGACTACTGAAGAAATATATAAATTCAATCTAGACAATGAGGAAATTGAAATAAAGAATTCTCATACCTAGGACCAAACATTGACCAGAATAGTTACTGCAGTCAAGAAATAAGAAGGCAACTGGGAATGGGAAGGGCAGCTAAGAAAGAACTAGAAAAGATCCTAAAGAGTAAAGACATACAACTGAGCACTAAAGTCAGAATAATTCAAACCACTGTATAACCCATTACCATGTACAGATGTGAGAGTTGGACAGTGAAGGAAGCAGACAGAAAGAAAATAAACTCATTTGAGATGTGACATTGTAGAACAGTACTTAGGATACCATGAGCAGCCAAGAAGCAAATAATTTGGTCATTGAACATATCAGATCAGAGCTCTCCTTGGAAGCCAAGATTATCAAGTTAAGCTATTATAATTTGGCCACATAATGAGAAAAAAATCATTAGGAAAAAATAATACTAGGAACAGGAGAGGATGGAAAAAAGAGGGGAAGACTGCAAACCAGATGGATGAACCCAATCAGGGGGGTTAGGGGCATGGGTTTGCAGGACCTGAGAAGTGAAATGGAAGATAGGGATACTTGGAGATGTCTCATCCAGAGGGTCACCATGAGTTAGAATTGACTCAAGGGCGGCTAACAGCAAAAACACCCCAAGTCATTATGTCCCACAGCCCTAAAAAAGAGACTATGGGACACATATTTTGGCTGTGAGTAGGACTTGCAATATAAGTACACATAATAAACTTATTTCCATGATTCATTGGAAGAGATCATGTTAACTGTAAATTATGGTAAAATCAAATTAACTTGCAAAGAAGATATGTCCAATGACTCATTCAACTCATCCATTTTTACGATCCATCTCCATGCACAGTGGTAGCATCAGCAAATGGGTATACATATCTCCACCCAGTCAGAATTCCCTATCTTCAATTTCCTTCTGGAGTCAATAGTATTATCCATTTTCCTACACATAATGTCATCTTTCCGAATACATTGAATTAAACATCTAGCTTACTCCTGGCATCTGGTGGTAGTACTTGGAAAATCTCAAATCTGAAACCTGGAGAATTGCTACCATTAAATGTAGCCAATATACCAATTCATATACAATATACTATATATTCATTCATTCATTCATTCATTCATTCATTCTAGATAACCATTCATCCTAAAATATTCCAGGACAATTTACAATGGAAGTACAACACAATAAAAATCTTCTATCTTCCTGCTCATGATCAACTGCAGTTTCTGAAGCAGTGGATTCTACTCAGTTGCCATTACACAAAGGTTGAAAAGAAGGGCTCCAGCATTTACAAGCCACCAGGACTGGGAAGAATGCATAGCAGGGGAACAGGGAAGTGCTGAAGTGGATCATACAAAGCAGAGGTCTTTAGCACTATGCCACAACAAACTGGTGTATCTGCTCTGAGTAAAAAGCTCTCACCATCCTGACCAAAATCCCATTACTATTCCTCATTAGCCACATTGGATCCGTGGGATTTACATGAATGTTTACTTAACATTGAGCAAGAAGTATGCAAAGGGATCTTGTAGCACCTTTGACAGTGGGTGAAAGAAAAGTTCTAGTCAAGGCCTGATAGGCCCTAAGGAAGTAGAACGATTCTTATACGAAAACTTCTTTTGCAGTTAGTTTCAAAGGTGCTACAAGATCCTTCATATTCCAGACTGACATGGCTACGCCTCTGAATTCAGTCAGCAAACAGGCTGTTGTAGTGTGCCTTCGAGTCATTTCTTACTGATGGAGACCTTAAGGCAAATCTATCACAGAGTTTTCTTGACAAGCTTTGTTCAGAGAGGGTTTGCCTTTGCCTTCCTGAGGCTGAGAGTGTGACTTCTCCAAGATCACCCAGTGGATTTCCATGACCAAGTGGGGATTCAATCCTTGGTCTCAGTGTTCTAGTCCAACACTCAAACCACTGTACTTCACTGGCTTTTACTGCAAACAGACTGTAGCTATGTTGAAGTCTCCAAAGACATGTAAAAAAACGTAGACCCTGCTCCAGTTCCATTGTTTAAACGGCTTCTATGAGGAAGAGAACAAATGGATATATATTGCTTTCATATAAGTTCATATTATGGCTGCATTTTAGCACCCTGATTCTTCTAAACCCCCCACACACTCACACACACTCACACACACAATCTTTTCCTGCAATATGTGAGTTGTCTCATTAGCTTAAATCCAGGGCTAGCAGCTCTGTAAGCCCCAGTGCATGCTTCCTCTCAGCTTGTGGAAGGGTGTGTGTATGTGGTCTTAAGAGGTGATTGACTAACACAGAACAGCAGTATGCAAAGGAATGCTGTAGTACCTTTGAGACTGGGAGAAATAGGTTGGTAGCATAAGCTTTCATAGACTGAAGACGCATGGTGGGAAGTGCCTAGGAACAGACCATTATAGCTATGAATGAGCTGGCTGCATGTTAGAATACCAACAGAAATGCAAACTTGTGGGTATGGTGGTAAGATGACAACTATGGTTGTTGGGGAATAAAGGCAAGAGGAAAGAAGTTGCCTAAAGCCAAGGTGGGTAGACAACCACATAACCAACATTTATATGGACACTGGTGGAGGGTTATTAAGTAGAAAGGAGATATGATAAACTGTCCAAGGCAACCTCCATGATGCTAGGGTGTTAACTAGTGCTATATCGGGAAACCATTGTCTCTGTTCAACCCACTGTTGGTGGACTGGAGTTTGCGGATATATTCCACTTCTCCCGTTTCTCTTTCCAGTCTTTCATTGCATTTTTTTTTTAATTCAAGGACTGCCGTTCTGGAGATCTGAGATGGAATATCCAGGACTGAAGTGTTCTGGGTTTTGTGTATGTGTATTCTAGCACAGAGCCTGGCCTGTTTAATATAAAAACGTAAAGGTAGTCCCTTGACATGACTGTCTAGTTGTAACCGGCTGTAGGGCCACTGCTCATCTCTGTTTCTGAGCTGAAGAGCCAGCATTGTTCGAGGGTTGCTCTGGTAGTCATGAGGCCAGCATGACTGCACCAAACACTGTTACCTTCCCACTTATGCGGGACCTATTTATCTACTTGCAGTTGCATGCTTTCGAACTGCCAGGTAGGCAGAAGCTGGGATGAGTGATGGGAGCTTGCCCCATCATATAGCACTCGGGCCTTGAACTTCCAATCTTCCAATAGGCAACCACATTATATTCCAATTACTCCCTCCACTATTCAGTTATTTATTTCATTTTTATGTTGCCTCTCCCCCAAAAAAGGGACCCAAGGCAGCCCACAAAATAAAAACATTTTAAAAAAACTTTACAGTAAAAATGTAAAAACAGTTAAAATAATCTAGTTAAAACAATATAAAATTCATACATAACTATTATTTGTTATTTGACTTTTTAATTTGTTGCCTGTTCTATTGAACCCTTTCCTGTATTGTTATGTATTATTTATATGTATTATGCTATTATTTCTTAGATTGTATGCCATGGACAGGTTTACTCTATTTTGTTTGTAGGTACAGCACTGTGCAAATTTACAGCGCTATATAAATAATAATAATAATAATAATAATAATAATAATAATAACAACAACAACAATAATACTCACCTTGGCTTTCTGCAGCAATGTCTTTCCTCCTGCCCACAAGTTTTGCACTTCTAATGCTATTCACACATGCAACCAACTCATTTACAGCTGTAAAGGTTTGTTCCCAGAAATTTCACTCCATCATCCATCTGATGGAGTAGACTTAAGTCTACAAAAGCTCATGCTACCAACTTATTTCTCTGTTAAACAGTGCTACAATATATACTTTTCACATACTGATGCATACTAAGGGGCTGTACAGACCGGGCATTAAGGCCAGTCCGGGGGTGGAGTCGGGGCATGGCATCCATACGCCGCACACCCCAACTCCACTCTCATACCAGCGTGGTGCCCCACACCACACAGCTTCATGGTGGTCCTCTGGCACTGTGTCTACATGACGCAGCAGCAAAGGAGCGCAGAAAAGCTGCAGTGTTGGTAGCTATGGCACCCTTCCTACAACACAGAAAGGAGCCGCTTTTTGCAGCTCTTTTGCACCGTGGAAAGGCAAGATTGGGGCCACAGCATGCGGTTGCCACAGCCCGATTTGGCGCTAGAAGGGCGGCTGCAGGCAGTCTGTACAGCCCCCAAGATGGCTATCTTTGAATAGAAGAGCAGGTTGAACTTTTCGCCTGGTGGTTATTATAAGTTGATTATTTTTGTTTGTTTGTTTGTTGGATTTACATAATCATTTAGCAACCATTCAGTACAGTATTTTCCACTGTGCTTTCAAGTCTATTTGTTTTTAAATAAATATTGAGAATGAGAAAGTTTCAAATGCAGAGCTCCAGTCTGGCTTTAAAAGCTCATGGCTTGCAATGCTTTCAAGCAGGAAAAAGACTAAAGTCCAATCAGCACATGAAAATATGGAGTTTCTGCTGTTCTCTTGGCAACCACAGCTAATCCGGCAGGTGAAACGACTGCCCTACGCAGTTCTGTCAATTTCAATATAACAGAAAATGCAAAAAAAAAAAAACAACTTACATGGCAAAAGTTGAACAGATTTAAGCCATGCTTCCTAGGCATGCTACCTTAGTGTATGAACTTGATTTAACTTCAAATAAAATGATCCATACCCCCCCAATAGTTTAAACTGAGAAATGGAGCAGAGGAATAAAAATCAATTCATTAATAAAAATTTCGGTTGCTGCTTCTTTTGGATTAAATATAGTCAAGATGGCACCTCTTGCCAAAGGATTAAAATACACAGTGGTTAAAGCAAGTATTACTAGCTCCACCTAGTGTCAGCTCCCTGTCATAAAAGGTCCTTCAAAGTCCAGGAGAAAAACACTATCTCAAGCTGAAAAGGAACAGTAACGTTTATGTAGCAACGGAATAGCCAACCTTAGAAAGAGCTGCCATTTGCAACATCCGATCATGCAACAATTTGGATAGATCGGCTTCTCCAAGTTTTTACAGAGTTGCAAAAATGAAGTACATACATGAGCTACAGGGAATCAACTCTCCATGAAATTAACCACTAGAGGACAAGATTTTAAGAGCAGCTGCTCAATTAACTGACCTTGTGTTTCCACCCAGAGTATGCTTTAAAGCATCATAATCCAATGTTTAAGATGACAATCTCAAAGAGGGTAAATTATAATGTCCTAGAACTGGCGCCCTGCATCACTTCTGGGTGATGTATCAAAGGAAAACTTATACAAGATGGATGCACAACAGACTTCTGGAATCTTCACTATGCCAGGGCTCTGTGTGTAAAGGACAGAATCAGAGTTCACTGCAATTTGGAATATGGGTGGTTATCAACATAGCTTCAAGTTGAAAGGCTGCAGGACTGCTGGGTGGTATTATTGCTTCCACTTGGAGAAATGAACCCAATACAGTACAATAATTCTTGCTTCAGGTGAAATGAGAAGCACAAAATGCCTCGGAGAAATAAACTTTAAGCTGCCTAGGAGGTGTGTGTATGAGTAAGTGCATGCATGGGCATGTGTGGGAGGGATAAGAATGGGTTACTTTTTTAAAAAATGAAACACAAAGAAAATCAACAAAATCAGAAAAGATGTTTTTATTAATAAAGGAAATACGAGCATAAGAGAGAATTAAGAAGGAATGAAAGTAAATCAAATCATAAACAAAGATAACCAAAATAAACTCACAAAGGACACCGTGTTTTGTAGACATTTATTTTTTTCCCATTTACAACCACAGAATTTTTTAAAAGGCACCACCCTAATTCATTTCCTTGCAGGCACCCTCTCCTTTTGAGCGGACGTAATATATTGATATCAATCTATAATTCTTCCAGCCAACTAGCTGGTAAGGAAAATGTACTAACATTTACATTGTAGTAAGGCCAGGATATGAGGAAAGCATTAGGTGCAAGAACACTATCTCTGGCAAAAGGAAGCATTACCTTTGGTCTTTTGAGTCACCACTCTCCTTTGAAGACGAAGTTGGCAAAGAAGAATTCTTTTTCTTCTCATCACTTTTATCCTCTGAGGCATCTGGATGTAGAAAAAGAGTAGAAAAGAAGAGAACAAGCAAGAACAAAAAATTAGTCCTGAAAGGTAACTGTGTTCTACCCAGCAGATGTCCAACAGGTTCTAAGCCCTTGTTCATTCATAAAACAAGCTTAACTACTGGCCAAATCCTGTAAGTTCTAGTGGTAAAGGAGTTGCTCCTAGTATAGTCCAATTAGGCAGCAGAGTGATTAAAACAGAGCTTTCCTCAGCCAGTGCCTCCATCAGCCCCATCATAATTACAGTAGGCTCCAACATCTCAGCCTCAGCTTCCGTGCTTCACATGAAACTTTGCAGGTTCGGGTTATTGAGAAATGGCATTTGAACATTAAGGTTTTAAGAAGAGCATGCATTTTTTCACCGTTTTTAAACTTTTGTATGCTGTGAATTGAAGCTATGTATAGGTTCTCCAGCACAACTCTATGGTCAACTTCTGGCAGAGTTGTGCTGGAAGACCTAGAGAGATTTCTAGAGAGAACGTATTAATCAAAATTGGGGGGGGGGGGGGGGGGGAATCAAATTCACAAAAGTCAAAGCCACAAATGTGAGACCAACTGTAAAGTATTTATTCTGTTCAACTAGATGCTATAGGAAGATTGGAAGCTGCCTTATACTGAGGTCAGACCAACACTCCATCTAGTCCAATATTTTCAATTCTAACTGGTTTCGGGCAGTATCCTTTCCTCACCCTACCAGGTATTACTTGGTGGTCTCCCATCCAAGTCCTAACTCAGAACCACCCTGCTTAGCTTCCAAAATCAGACGATGTTAGTTGTGTGCAGGATGATATGACGGTATGCACCTCTGCCGCTGCTTTAGAATAATGATAGTCAAACAAAGCAGAGACAGGGCCATGATCTCCGCCTGTTCATTTATACAGCATCCTATGAGGTTTTGAAAATAAACTTCTAGTAGAAGTAAAAATGAAGGAGCAACAGGGGGAAGTTCTTGAAGGTATCACTTTTATAATATTTCCTCATTAAAAGGAATAAAAGTATAATAATTTTTGGAATTTTAATTCAAATTTACTACATAAGAAGTTCTGTAACCTTTATTTTGAAGACCCGCTATTTTAGAGGGCAGCCACATCCCACTATCAGTATAATGGTAACTTAAAGTATTAATACAAATAGTACCGTAAATAAAAGGTTATGCAAAAACAGAGCTTCTTTGTTCAAAGATGGAGAGTTGAGAGAAAAAAGAAAGAGGCTGCTGCCTTTATGCCCTGCTTGTGAGTATATCCTCAAAATCTGAATGACCATGAGAGCAGAAACAGAATGATGGACAGATGGGTCCTTCAAGCAGTCTGGCAGTGACAAGACTAATCTTATACTGTCTTGAAACTTGAAATATACCCTATCCCTCACCTAGAAGTTTTTTCCAGGCCTTGATAAGTGATTTGGCGAGGGCAATCACATCTTCATCTGTGCTTTGCTTTCGGAGTGCATTCACAGACATCCCAATCCGAGTCGACTGTAAACCAATTAAAAAGAATTCTACAATTAAAAAGAAGCAAAAAAGGAAGCAGCACCCAAAGACTAAGACCAAATCACAAGCAGAGAGTTGCACTCATTTTAGGCCATGAAATATCAATTTTAATGCACATTCTTCATAGCTCTTATCTTATTTATCCCAGGGAAGATTTTCCCCATGTACTTCACAGGGCCTTGGATTTGTTTTCTTCTGCTATGGGACAAGAAAGACTGTCAGAACAAGAGACTGAATGTTGCATGGTAAGCAACAATCCAAAACGCCAGAGCATAAGGAGGTATGCATCCCATTTTGGAATCCCATTTTGGGAGATATAAATCCAATAAATAAATGAAATGAAATAGATTAACAATAGATTACTGTAAAAGGAAACACATTGATTCAATTTCTAATAGTTAAGTAATTCATAATCATAAGATAACATGAGCAGAGGACAGATCTAGCAGTAGCTTCTTCCCATGTGTGACAGAATTGAGACATTTTAACAACTGTCTTCCTCTCTGATCTGCCTAAGGTCACCAATGGGTTACATGGCCAAGCTAGAATTCAAACCCTGGTCTCCAGAGTCACTGTCTGATGCTCAAACCACTACACCATGGAGGATTACAAAGCAACAATATTTTTTTTTTCAAAATGACAAAGGACTGGTAATGTTGTTGCTTTTTGGTGTTACAAGTAATATTTTTGTGGGTTTTTTGGGCTATGTGGCCATGTTCTAGAAGTTTCTTCCTGACATTTTGCCAGCATCTGTGGCTGGTGACAGAGAATGCTTGCCTGGAAAGGAATTGGGTATATATATTGTGTGACCTGGAAAGACAGGAGTGATTGTATGTGTCTTGTTCTGTTGCTAGTGACAGGCCTCTGGGTGGGAGGGTATGCAAAGGAGGATTAGTGTTTGCAAAGAGCACTAATCAAGCAGACACTAATGCCAGCCACAGATGCTGGCGAAACGTCAGGAAGAAACTCTTCTAGAACATGGCCACATAGCCTGACAAACCCACAAAAAACTATGGATGCCGGCCACGAAAGCCTTCAACTTCACACAAGTAATATTACTTTTAAAATGTTGCTGGGGGGGGGTAATGGAGGGAGGACTTTTGTGTATTTTTAAAGCACATAAAATAACTTTAAAGGTATCTAAAAGTAATGTTACTTTTTAATGAGTAATAGATAACCTCAAATGAGTGAATTTAAACTTCATGACTTAACAAGGCACACTTTAAAAAATCCAAGCTCTTTGCTCATGTAACTACATTGGTCTACATCCTACATCCTAGAGCAGACCTATTAAACAGTAAGGCAACACTTTTGCAAATCCCATCTAGGTCTACTCTACCTAGTATTAGAAACTAGATTTAAACCAAATAACCCAAGGGACAGGAACAAGAATACCTGTTTACCAGAGCAATGACACAATTTTGCTAATGGCCTCTTTAATTTTAATTGCTGTAAAATTATCTGAATTAATAACAGCTCAAGCACTTCTGAAAGCTGTATTCTGGAAGCATCTCCTCTTGGCAAATCTGAAAAGGCTGAGATTTTATTAATTATAGTTTTAAAATGCCATTGTTTATTATATCGAGACATCCAGTCATCAAGATACACTGATGCCAATGCAGAAGAGATAGCCAAGGATATACTGTTCATGGTAGGATTTTATATATTCACCCAGGTGCAGTATTTTGCATCGTGATTTCTAAGTTTGCATTTTTAAGATCAAAAATTTGAAGCAGGGTTGGACATTGAAGGCTCAGAAACTAAAAAGGGCAGTTGAAAGGGAATGTAATACAACAGGCCCTTTCCATCTGTTGGGGTTTGGTTCTGGAGGCCCCTGTAGATGGGGAAAAACTAGACTGCAACTAGAATGACTATAAGCAAAAAGTTTTGCTAAAGTTATCCCATTTACAAACTCAGTGTTTTCTTGCACCAGAATCTGGATTGTCTCTAGGGCACAATAAACAACATCATACTACATTATTCATATTCATTACTAGTAGTAATATTTAATATCTATTTAATAATTAATATATATTTGGCATTGACAGAGTGGCACACTGGGAGGGAGAACTGAGTAGTTAGCAGCAAAGTATGAGAGAGAATACAGAATGACATGAATTACCTGCAATAAATCCAGAGTAACTGGCATACTTTTCAGTTCCTTTAGTAAATCCATTGCCCCTTCCTAGGAAAGAAATAAAAAACCCAACAAGTTATATATACTGGCAATCAAACTGAGTCCAAATTGCTTCTCTGAGATCAACTGAATGTAAGTCTAGCAAATTAGTAAAATTCAAAACAGGCTATTTGAGGCAGAGGGGGACAGCTCATGCAAAAGAAATATGACCACTCAAACCAGCAGTTCTGGCTCCAAAAGATTATTATGGGAAACTCTGTAACGTTACTCAAATCAGTGTGGATTCTATGAAATAATATTCATCTTGTAGCATTCATCAATGTATGGAAGGTGCCTCATAAGCCACTGGGTTTACCACATTCCAGTAGTGCATATCACCGCTTAGTATCCTGTTGTTCAGTGTTATCATATATGTGTCCTTACAACTGTGGAGGAACCATCAGGAAATGAACAAAACAAGACCCACCAATCACATCTTAACATGTAGTTGTCCCTTACAAATCATATTTATGGTTGGGTTCTTTTGCCTCCTAACAGGAGAAACTACACTCACCAAAGGCTTTGGCTTAAAAGAAAGCTATAGTACAGACATGTCTATGTGTGTTTGTGCTTTCAAGTGGCCTATCAATATATGGCAACCCCATTAATTTCATAGGGTTTTCTTAGGCCAGGAATCCTCAGAGGAGGTTTTGCCAGGTCCTTCCTCTGAAATATAGCCTACAACACCTGGTATTTGTTGGTTATCTCCCAGCCAAGTACTAACCAGAACTGACCCTACTGTATCATACTACTACTGTATCACCAAAATGAAAGTTTCCAAACCAAATTATTTTGTAGCAATCTGGATACAGTGAGCTGACAGCCAAACCTATTAAACTTTGTCTGCATTTACTTCTGTGAGTAGAAAATGAATATCTTTATCCCATACAGTCCAGGGCAGCAAAATTGTGGACAGTATCTACCAAAAATCAGATGATGGGGGGAAAGCTAGATTGTGGGCATCAGACAAGACAAATTGGATGAATTTTTGAAAATCCATTAAAAATTAATTTGTGTGTGTGCCTGTCTTGAAGTCAATTCCAACATATGGTGACCCTAAAGTGAACCTATTATCATAGGGTTTTCTTAGCAAGTTTCTTCAGAGGGGGTTTGCCATTGCTTTCCCTTGAGGCTGAGAGAGTGTGACTTGTCCAAGGTCACCCAGTGGGTTTTGTTATACAAACCCGTAAGGTTGATTACAGTAAAAAACAAACAAAAAAACCTGATGTGTTCCCAAATGGGACCATAATGAAGATCATAATTAGGTTTTGAACTTAATTCATCAGTTACTCTGAGTATCTCTTGAACAAACACTTTGGATTTCTCTATTTCTTCCTCTACAAGACACATTTATGAAGATTTTCTTTTCCGGGCCAAGTACAAGGTGTTGGTTATCACCTTTAAAGCCCTAAATGGCTTGGGTCCAAGCTATCTTAGAGACCGCCTCCTCCCGTACAATCCTCCCCGCACTCTCCGCTCCTCAGGGAGGAATTTGCTGCAGCCTTCAAAATCTAGGCTTGCGGCTACCTCTCAGAGGGCATTCTCTGTTGTCGCCCCTAAGCTCTGGAACGACCTGCCGGATGAGATCCGTCAGTTAACATCTTTAGACAGCTTTAAAAAAGCTGTCAAGACGGATCTCTTCCGGCAGGCCTTTCCAGATTAATTTTTTTTCCGGCCCAGGCTCCCGGGTTCCCCGATTTCCCTTATTCCTCTCGTGGCCCCATCCCCTGATGGTGAGGATTGCTGGGGGTTTTGGGGTTTAGTTTAGGATAGTATAATTATATATTGTTATAGTCCCATTTTAATACATTTAAGTGTTTAATAATTTTTTAAGGGGGGGAAGGGAGTATAAATATTATGTATATTTTATTCTGTAAATTTTTATGTTGTTCACCGCCCAGATTGGCTTTGCCACCGGGCGGTATAGAAATAAA
>NC_056525.1:8094222-8110202 GCF_019175285.1 Sceloporus undulatus | reverse complement strand
TATTATTATTATTATTATTATTATTATTATTATTATTATTATTATTATTATTTTACCAAACTTGATATTTACACATTAGGTTGACACCATAAATAGTTTTACTGATGTTCCAGACTAACCAGCAAACTTCAGCTTTTTCAGCAAATTGTTGGTTTAGGAACACTGGAATGAACTTGAGTTAATGACTGTAGGTTTCTCCCCTCTGCCCTTTCCTACTTTCAAATTGTAAGTGAAAACACTGTCTGGAATGTATCACGACTCTTTCAGCAATTTCTTCACCCTTTCCACTAGAAAAGGCCTTTCTTCCTCTGTTCAGCCAATGAATATTCTGGGCTTTAACAGACCACCACCTCTAATACAGTGACTAACCACAGAAGCAAGGAGGAGGTCTAAATTGAGGGGTATTCTGTTTCTTTTATTCTTCCATCTTCATAAAAAGGGTCTATTTCATCTCAAAAAGGGATTCAGTCACAATCCAGCAACAAGATAGGGCATAGAGAGATGCATCACAACAAAACTGGAAGATTCAAGTTACAAGAATCCAGGGCGCACAATTTGCTCTTTAGCAAAGTTTACTAATCACTTTTTAGCTTTCTTGAAAGTCCATTCAAGCTAGACCACACATAAAAGAATGCAAAATAAATTCTGTTTTCACTGAAGTCTTTAATCTTCTCTTCAAGCTACATTGAAGCCAAGCCAATGGTACTTATATGGCTATTCATGTAGCTTACAGTTGTAAACCGCTTAGAGACTGTTTAGTGTGGTATCAAGCTGTATATAAATGAAGCTGCTATTGCTATATTTGCATTTATGGTTTTTCCTTTGTCCAATGTTTGTTGCACAGAAGATAATCTAAAAGTCAAGAATTTCTTGACTGCAAAAATCAGGTATTTCACCAGTGGAGATACAGTTGGCCCTCCACATTTTCAGATTTTGCAGATTTGATTATGTTCTCTATAGGAATCTCTAGGTCCTCCAGAGAAATTTTGTTGAAAGTTGACCATAGGAGTTGCACTCGAGATTTCTAGAGGGGAGTTCTCTCAATTTAAAAAAATAGTGTGTGTGTGTGTGTGTGTGTATGCAGTTTTTTCACTTTCCCAGAGGTCTTGTGTGCTTAACCTCAGTGAATGTGGAGGGCCTACTGTACATTAGATGGTATGATCATCTACAGGCCCCTTAAAAACTGAATATATTTTGCAAGGCAATCTAATTTCTTCTTATTCTGACTGTTTGTAATCAATACTTTAAAAGAACTGCCAAAACTGCCGCCATCAGATTTGATGGAAAGCAGTGTGGAGAAATGCTATGAGTAAATTCACATTTATGTTATGTGTTAATATATTTCAAGATATGTTTCAAGACTGTCTGAGAATGATTGCCTGGTGACAGATTCTGAAAGGAGACAGAGGACAGCTATCTCAAATAAAAGTGTCTATGGGGATTAAAACCAAAGGCAAGCAAGTAATACATCGCTTTATGCATGCAGCACAAAGTGATTTAAAATTAAAACAAAGCAAACCAATTTAACTCGGGCTGTTGGCAGCTGAACAGACAGGAATGCTCTCCTTGCTGGCTAAAGGAGTGTTCCTCCAGCAGAAGGTAATGTATTGGTAATTCTTCTCTGATTCCATTTTTGTCAAGGAAAAGAATTTATATTCTTTAAAAATGGGACATCTAAGTGGGGGACTAATGTTGGGACAGTGCATTCTTTTGTGGTTACATTGTGGTTCCAACACATCCACTAAAGAAACAGGAGCCCAGTCCTTTATTTTACTTAGCAGCCCTGAATGTAGACAGCAATTTGTATCACACAGCTCTCTCCACCATTACCAGTCCTTAATGTCATGTGGGAAGACACACACTTCAGAATGGGTGTCATGTGCAAGCATCTTTTTAGCCATGTACCTTGTTACTGTGTGTTCTTAGGCACATATATAATGTTCATATGTATAGGAGAATGTCATGTTTTGACAACTTTAACAACCAATTAACCACAAGATGGTTATGTTCCTATCAATTTTAGTGTGAACTGTACATTAAAACCCTTATGTACTGGAGGAAAATTCCATTACATGACTGTGCTGCTTTCAAGTAGTTTCCAACTACTTTACGGTTCCTTGGCATCCTCTGGGGTTTGGTTCCAGGACTCCCTATGGATACCAAAATCCATGGATGCTCAAGTCACATACTATACAACGGGGTAGTAAAATGGTGTCCCTTATTGAAAATGGAAAATAAAGGTTTGCTTTTAGGATCTGTTTATCAAGCTGTGGATCCATAGATACAGAGGTCCGACTGTACAGGATTTTCTAGGCAAGCATTTATTAAGAGGCTTGCCACTGCCTTCTTCCAAGGCTGAGAGAATGTGACTTGTCCAAGATTATCATGGGCTTCCATGGCTGAGCAGGCATCTGAACTTTCTTCTCCCAGAGTCTTAGTCCAACAATGGGATCCAGAACAATGGGTTCAAACTACAAGGAAAGACATTCCATCTAAACATTAGACAATTACATTAAGGTGTCCCTTATGTAAAATCACAAATCAATGTTTGCTTTTGGAATTTGTATACAATAGGCCCTCCACGTTCGCTGGGGTTATGGGCACAGGACCCCTGGGAAAGCGGAAAAACAGACAATAAAAAAACCCCTATTTTTTTTTCCTGAGAGAGCCCCTCTCTAGGAGGACCCACAAATGCCTACAGAAGTGTTTTCTCTGGTGATTTTTAGGTCCTCCAGCACACCTCTATGGTCATCTTCTGGCAGAGCTGCGCTGGAAGGCCAAGAGATGCCTAGAGAAAACATACTAATCAAATGAGCAAATAAACAAATCTGCAAAACTCAAAACTGCAAATGTGGAAGGATGACTGTATTTTAAAATATATTTTCAGGCAGTGATAACTGAATTTAAGGATGTCGAGGATGGAGAAGCTTGTTTTCTGGAGTTCCCGAGACTAGGATATGGAACAATGGATGCAAGCTACAGGAAAGAGATTCCACCTGAACATTAGGAGGAACTTCCTGAGCTGTTTGATAGTGGAAGACCCTCCCTCGGTGAGTGGTGGAACCTCCTTCTTTGGAGTCTTTCAACAGAGGCTGGATGGCCATCTGTCAGGGCCACTGACTGTGAACTCCTGAGCAGTAGAATTGGGTTGCACTGGGGTCTCTTCCAACTCTATAGTTCTATGAATTGTTTCTTGCCAGCGTCTTGACTGAGCGAAGTAATAGTGCCACTCTGCTCTGCTTTAGTCAGGCCTCACCTGGAATACTGTGTCCAGTTCTGGGCACCACAATTCAAAAAGGATGTTGAGAAGCAGGAGCGTATCCAGAGGAGGGCCATCAAAATGGTGAAAGGTCTGGAAACCACCAAGTCCTATGAGGAGAGACTTAGGGAGCTGGGTACATTTAGCCTGGAGAACAGAAGGTTAAGCGATGATATGATAGCACTGTTTAAATATTTGAAGGGATGTCATATTGAGGGTGGAGCAAGTTGGAAGAGACCCCAAGGGCTACTCAGTCCAACCCCATTCTACCATGAAGCGAAGATACAATCAAGCTTGTTTCCTGCTCCTCCAGAAACTAGGACTCAGAGCAATGGATGCAAGCTCCAGGAAAAGAGATTCCACCTCAACATTAGGAGGAACCTCCTGACAGTAAGGGCTGTTTGTCAGTGGTGGAATCTCCTTGTTTGGAGGTTTTTAAACAGAGGCTCGATGGCCATCCGTCATAAATGTTTTCACAGAATCACAGAGCTGGAAGAGACCTCAAGGGTCATAAGGTCCAACCCTTCACCACTGGGTTTGACGGTGCAGCCTTTCTTCTCCACAGGCAGCCTGGTGAAGACCTCTGAACAGATATTGTGAGTGACAGGAATTCCAGTCAAAGCCCTCCCTGTGACAGATGGCCATCCAGCCTCTGTTTAAAGACCTCCAAGGAAGGAGCCTCCACCGCTCTCCCAGGGAGGAGTGTGCTCCACTGTCAAGCAGCCCTTACTGTCCTCCTAATGTTGAGGCGGAATCTCTTTTCCTCTAGTTTCAATCCATTGTGCTGGGTCTTGTTCTCTGGAGCAGCAGAAAACAAGCTTGGTTGTGTCTTCCTACACGGCAGAATGGAGTTGGACTGGATGGCCCCTATTGATATTATTATTTAGAGTATTTATACCCCTTTCTTCAGCCATAAATGGCTAATTAGACCCTTGGGTCTCTTTCAGCTCTATGATTCTATGAATCCGAGGATACAAAATCTGTGGATAGAGAGGGATGGCTGTAATTAAAACAGAATGGGTAACACTCCACTGTAGACCCTTCCCTCCGCAGTCGCTGGGTCAGGGACACAGGACCCCCTACGGATGTGGGGAAACCGCAAGAGAGAAAGGCTTTCTAGGAATCTCTAGGTCCTCCAGTGTGGCTTTTGATGAAAGTTGGCCATAGAGTTGTGCCGGGAGGACCTAGCTATTCCTAGAGAGAACGTATTCATAAAATCCATGAATAACCAAATCTGCAAATGTGGAGGGAGGAGTGTGGATCGCTGGGAGGTTCCACAACTTCTCAACCTAAAGAACCTTTTCCCAACCTCTGCCTTGATTTTGGTTAGAAAATGTATCCTCCCAGAGTTACTTGTCCATATTCCAAGGCAGCCATGAAGCCATTAAGGGAGAAGAGGCATGCCTCCTTCAAGGCAGAGAGAAGGAGGCGTGGCTAGGCAAAAAAGCAGGGCGGAGCCAGCCAATGAAAAGCGCGGGATAGAAAGTGTGGGCGGAGCTTTCCCGTTTGGGAGGCAGGGAAGTTGGTGAGAGAATGTGGGCGGGGCCTGTTACCCTGAGGAGGGCGTTGTGGGCGGGGCTGACGTTTGAAAACCAAAAAAAGGGGGGCACTAAAAAGCCGTTGAAGAAAGGCGGTTGTGGGCGGGGCTAAGGCTTCACGCGACGACGGCGCGGTTGCCAAGGCGACGAGGGGAGATGGACAGGCGGGTGGGGAAGTGGGAGGGTCTCTCTGTGTTCCGGGGGTAATAATAACAGGCGGCGAAGGACGGGGAGAGAGGAGCCTCGGAGGCACCCAAATGGGGGCCCTCCCGGCGTCCCTCGCTCACTCACTCACTCACCGCGCTCTTCTTGGCGACCATTTTGTCGAGCCGCTTGGCGATGCGCACAATCTCTTCCTCGCCGCCCATGGCGCCTCGCCCAGGCTGCCCGCCGCAAGGGTCGGGAGGGGAGAGGATGCCTCGGAACGCGGCCAAAGCGCGCCTGCCGCCGCAGAAGAGCTCACGCGCCACTACTAGCACCGCCACCCGCAGCTAGAGACGGTTTCCTGCGTCGGCCCAAAGCATGACGGGAAGCGTAGTCTCAGCAGGGCCTGGAGCCCCTTCAGCGCCGCCTTCGAACGCGCTCCCCGGACCGCGTTTCCCAGAGGGCATTGCGCGGTTTCTCCTGCGTCAGCCCGAAGCACGATGGGAAGCGTAGTCTTGGTTCGGCCTGGAAGCTCTTCAGTGCCCAACTCGACCGCGCTCGCCCGGACCGCGTTTCCCAGAGGGCATTGCGCGAGCGAGGCTCTGTGGCACTTCGGTCCGAAACACACTGCGGGAATAATCCGGTTTGGGACCGCTTTAACTGTCCTGTGGCTCAGTGCTAGGGAATCTTGGGAACTGATGCTTATTGTGGCCCCACAGCTCTCTGACAGAGAAGGCTCAATACCTCTCATAACCACAGTTCCCAGGGTTCCCTGGCATTGAGCCAGGGCAGTTAAAGCGGTCTCAAACTGGATTGGACCTTAGCCGCCTCTGCCAGAGAGCTTTGGTGCCACAGCAAACTATAATAATAATAATGATGATAATAAATATTTTTATCCCTCCTTTCTACGCAACGCAGTCGAGGCGGCTTACAATATTAAAATGCACAGTCCATATCCCCCAATCTCACCCCCCTTAAAATACAGTTAAACTACAGTTCCCAGAATTCCATAGCCTTGCGCCGTGGCAGTTAAAGGGGTGTCAAACTGGATTATTCCTGCAGCCAATCGTGTGACAAATTAACAGTGAGGGCCTTTCAGTGCTTTTGGCCGAAGAGCAAAGTACAGCAACACCCCAAATCCACAAAACAGGGATGCCTTTAAGCAGCCGACCGAAATCCTAGATGCGAGCTTTCGGAGGGACTTAAGAATCATAGCGATTAATGGGAAACTGACACCCAGATCGAAAGTGAAAAGGGGATGGTTGAGGATACGGGGAATTACCTCCACGGAGGAATTCAGACTTTGGGTGGAATATAACTATATCAGGGTGAAAATGGATATAAAGTATCCTTATCCAAGTTGTAACAATGTAGAAAATATGTAGACGATCAGATAGACAGATGTTAATCAAAGGCTTTCCTCAATGAGTTATTATTGGTGTGTCTTTCTTTGGATGGGCATCTATGCGAGCAAAACTTTGTACCTCTTCATATCTATTTTTCTATGGAGGCAGGTCCATATTTTTCACCAGATGCTCAAAGGGATCCGCATACAATCCTTTGCTGCCCATGTTCTCGGCTGTTTTTTAAAACAACCTCTTTTTGTTCCTTCCACTTTCCTCCTTCCTCCAGGGCTTTCCCCCAGTTGCCAGCATTCTCTGCAGATGCCCATAGCCACAGATGCTGGCGAAACGTCAGGAATAAACTCTTCTGGGACACAGAACCTTACCACACGGGGCACAGAAGTAGGGTCAGTTCGCATTGGTCGATGCGTATTCGCGTTATATCGCATTGGTGTTCCACACCTGTGAGCTCAGAATACATATTGACCAATGCGATATAACGTGAATTCACTTTGGCCAATGCATATTCACAGCTGGGTTCCGAACTGAAGGCAGCCGGCTCCTCCGTTTTGCGAGTCCGCAAAAATAGTGGATTCACGGGATCCGTATTGATGGCCAGTGCGAAACCTCTGCTGCTTTGGCTGGTGTGTAGATCCAATCCACTGGTTCTCCTGAAGACCAACGGGTTACAAATTTCCCATGATGCTGCGCTGGAATTTCCCCCATCTCCTTCCGTTGGCCCTTTCCCCTTTCAGGACAACCGCTGAGGCTGGGGAGCAATTTTCCCACTGAATGAGATAAAGCGGAAACCTTTTGTGTGTGTGTGGGGGGGAATGTATATGTATATGTGTGTATATATGTATATGTATGTATATATATTTACACACACACACAAAGATGTGTGTGTAAGCATATACATGCAGCATTACACTTTCGGCTGCTCCACAGTTTGTGTGTGTGTGTGTGTATGCGTGTGTGTGTATATGTATATGTATGTGTGTGTACACACACACACACACACACACAGTTGTGTGTGTACACATATAAATATGGCTTCACACTTTTGGCAGTACCACTATGTATATATGTGTGTATATCTATGTGTGTGTGTGTGTATACACACACACACACACACACACACACATATATAAACACTCAAGCAGACAGATGTGTGTGTGCACATATAAATACGGCATCACACTTTTGGCTGTGGCAAGTGTGTTTTTGTATATATATATATATATGTATGTGTGTGTGTGTGTGTATATATATATAAACAATCATACAGACAAATGTGTGTGTACACATAAAAAAGGCATCTCACTTTTGGCTGTACCACTATGTGTATATATATAAGTATGTATGTATGTATTTATGTGAGTGCATACACACACACACACACACACACACACATACAGATGGTGCATACCCCTTTCGTAAGTTGCCAAAGGCAGCAATTCTCGCGATATTACGCGCTAAACAGTGACCTCATTCTTCACCCCGGAAGTTAAAAATGTTGCCCCCGTTCAGAGCCCCACAAAGCATGCGCAAAGCTGCCGATGCGCATCGGCCAATACACATTGTATTGGGCTGGTGTGGTTATCCAATCTGCACTTGCCTCACTTTGCCTGAATACGCATTGGCCAATTCGCAAAACCTCGATTCGGAAGGCCGCCCAGGTGTGAATGAATGATGCGATATGACGCGAATACGAATCGGCAAAGTGTATTCAGAGAGCGCAAGTGTGAATGAACAATGCGATATGACGCGAATATGCATCGGCCAATGCGAACTGACCCTACTTCTGTGCCCTGTGTGGAAAGGTCCACAGACTCATAGCCCAAAAAACCCACAAATATCCTGTGCTTTCTGACTCCAAATCATTTCTAGGGATAAGCATAAGAAATAAGAATGCCTTCTATAAAGCAAAGGAAGGGGAGGATCCTGCCAGTTACACACACATAAGTTCCCCAGTAGGATGGTTTGGGCATTTTGGTGGATGCTGAATGGCCATATTATCTCTGTGACTGACAGATGCTGGAGGAAATCCGAGAAGTAATGGTGTGTCATGATTCCAAGACACATCTGACCATGCATCTGAGGAAGTAGGCTCAAGTCTATGAAAGCTCATGCTACCAACTTCTTTCTTTCAGTTAGTCTCAAAGGTGCTGCAAGATCCCTCTGCAATTTTTCTTTTAAAAAAACAACATCTGTCTGGCTTCAACTGAAGAAAAAGCATCACACAAAGTCATATGGAGGCTATCACACGAGGAGGGAAGTGGCAATAAAGAGGTATGTGCAAATTTCTCATGTGAAGACCCTGGAATCCTCCAGCAACAAGTCATTCACAGGGAAGTCCCATGCATTAGCTTTCAGTCACGAGAATAAAGGACGATTGGCCAGGTGCAAAAGTCAATTGCAGTTTGTTCTCATGACTGAGGAAGCATTTATCCTCAATGCATTTCGCCGGCGGCACTTACTTCTCAAGACTGTGATCAGTGTTGCAGTGGATTTAGGACTTATTCATAAGGCATTGGGCACGAATTTGTTTCCACTGGCTGAAAGTGACGTGCAAATTTTAATCTGACTTACTTTATTGTGTGGAAGGGACACAATTAGAATAGACATGTGCCATTGGGCCGAAACAGCACATGCGCGAAACGACCATAATAACACCTTACGGATGGATATGTACAGAACGCAATCGCAATATTATTTGGCTTTTGTGTTGTCATTGCTATTGCTATATTGTCATTATCTCTCTATTGCACTCATGTGCGAAAATATTGACCATTATAGTGGTACTCTCACGTTCTCTTCTAATGCTGGGATTGTTGCTGAGTTGGCTCTCATGTGATAATCTCCATAGAGTTGGAAGAGCCTACAAGGACCATCCAGTCCAACCCATCCTGCTATTCAAGAAGACACAGTCAAAGCACCAACAGATGGCTATCCAGCCTCTGTTTAAAAACCTCCAAGTCAAGAGACTCCACCACTCCAAGGGAATGAGTTCCTCTGCCAAATAGCTCCCACTGTCAGGAGGTTCTTCCTAATGTTGAGGTGGAATCGCAGTTCCTGTAGTTTGAATCCATTGCTCCGGGTCCTGTTCTCTGGAGCAGCAGAAAACAAGCTTGCTCCATCCTCAATATGACATGACTTCAAATATTTGAACAGGGCTATCATATCACTTCTTAACCATCTCTTCTCAAGCCTAAACATACCCAGCTCCCCAAGTTGCTCCTCATAGGGTTTGGTGGTTTCCGGACTCTTCACCATTTTGGTTGCCCTCCTTTGGACACGCTGATGGTCCTTTAGTAGAAATGATTCCAAGGTCCACAAAGCAGCTATAGCAATAGCAACTTAATTTATGTACCGCTTCATACCACTAAGCAGTCTCTAAGCAGTTTACAACGTGTAAGCTAATTGCCCCAACAATCTGGATACTCATTTTCATCACCTCAGAAGAATCCGAGTTCAGCCTGAGCCCTGGCTGGTATTGAACTCACAACCTTGTGGTTTGTGAGTGAGTACCTGCAGTACAGGCATTTAACCACTGCACCGCCAGGGCACAGGCCTGAGCCCTATTGTTAATCCCACTTGGAATAACCATGTTCAACCAGAGTGATTTGCCTGTATGTGGACTCATCATTCAACAGTGGATTCCGTGGGTCTGCTTTAGTTGATACTAATCCCCCAGGACAAAGGCCCAGGAGGACTACCCTAAATCAACTGTATAAGTTCCAATGAACTGAGCAGGATTTCTTCCAGAGCTGTATTCATACTGTTAATTTTACCCATTACTGCTGTTACACCCCACTTCTCAACAGATGCTTGTGGCAACTTAAATTGTGTTTGTGCTGTTAGATCAGTGATGCCAAATTTTCCATGTATTAATTCCTTTAAGAGAGCATCAGTACTCAGGAAACATCTGCAGATGGCACTCTTGTGCCGTCCATTAAGTATTTGAAGAGTGCTGGTACCATGATGGCTCCACAACAATCAGCTTTTCCACACAAAGTATGCAACATTAACTGTGTTTCTATGTAACCTTGAGTTGCAACCTTCGCTGTATATTTCCACGATACTGTTCCAAGGCCCTTTTCAGTTCCAGTAGTACAATACTGTCACTTTCTCGAATGCTGCTTAGGGGTAGGATGGACACATTAGCTGCGTGCTACTACTTGTCCTTCCTCTATTTTTATTTTTAAGGTACATTTTAAAAAAGATGATTGTATGTACAGTATGTCCTAAGAAAGATGGGGGAAACAATTGCTGACTGCCCAATGCCCCAAATTTGTTCTTTTGGGAAATACAAAATGGATTCCTTGGCATGCCCTTCATATGTTGTAATGTAGCCCACGCTCCATCATTCTGAGCTGCTTGCTTCATGATGAGGAGAGACATAGGGAGCTGGGTATGTTTCGCCTGGAGAAAAGAAGGTTAAGAGGTGATATGACAGCTCTGTTTAAATATAAATATGAAAAGGTGTCATATTGAGGATGGAGCAAACATGACCTTTGTGATCTCTGCCAGTTCTGTAATTCTAACATGGAAGCAGTCTAAATGTTTGGAGTTGGAAGTACAGATATTTCTGTACTATTAAAGTGTCCAGAACTGGGACTCTCCAGTGTTTAGTCCATTACCTATTGCTCTTTGGCAAGGAAAGGAAAACACAGTCATCACGAGGAGGGCATGATGGGATGCAAAGGCCAAGTAAGGGAGTCCTAGATGCAGGTGGAAGTGGGGAAGCAAAATTAAGAAGGATGGAAGAGCACAAATATCAATGGGACCAAGTCCAGAAACATGGGAAATGCCCAGCAGGAGGTCACTGGCAGAACATCCAGCAATTGAAGACTTTGCAGTGATAGAAAGTCAATCTCTAGCTAATCAGGAAGCCAATCAGGGTTTTCAAAAGTGCACAAAGATATGAAAATTAGTGTAGATCTTGCCTTCACGTTCAATTGGTTTGAGATTTTGGACCTTCTGGTTGTCAGAACATTTGCAAGATATGTAGCAGTTGTTGTCTGCCATCAAGTTGGCTTCGACTTACGAATGAGAGGCTTCCAAGAACTCTGCTCAGGTTTTGCAAAGTTGGGGCTCTGGCTTCCTTTGTTGATTCAATCCATCTGTAATGCAGTCTTCCTTCCTTTCTTTTCCTGCTGCCTTCCCTTTTCCCCAGCATTATTATCTTTTTCCAATAAGTAATCTGTAAACATTGAACTCATCAAATGAGTTTGCTTTCTGTCAGCTTTTTTTCACTGTCCAACTTTCATAACTACACATGGAAATAAGAAATACTATGGCATGAGTGACCTATGGCTACCTCTCCACAGGACTGGTGACCAGATCAAAGCATCCATTGGCACTTTCTCGGAGCAAAGAAGGCTCCTCTCTTGGACATGGAAGGGGAAAAGGAATGCTGTGTCTGGATGCATGCATGTGGGTTTACCCTGACTCTGCCAGAATTGTGAAACGGGGTTACAAGTTGTTGTGTTTATTTAAACTTTTGTTGACAATAAAGACCACAGAGCATGTGGATTTTGAGACACGTTGGAGTTTTTTACAAATTATTTTTAAAGGTCAAAATTGAAGCCTTAGCCACATGCGTTCTCATTATGGCAGGAGAAGGGAGGCAATGTTGCCAGGGATCCCAGAACAATGAGGCTCAGTGTAGTGTGCATTAGGCAATGGTCCAAACCAGAATCTGGAAAAAGTACAGTGCCTGGCAAGTTTCCATCATGTGGCAAAATCCAGGCTATAGAAGGTCAAGCTTTAGCTCAGGGATAGTGTGACAGAGAGGCTTCAATGCAGATGGCAGACAGAGAACAGGAGTGAGAGGAATGGGTCCAAGACACCATCCTGACCACCCCACGGAAGAGAGTGTGTTGGAGATCCTGTCGCTGCTGAATGCTGCAAAATGTGGTTTGCATTTTCTCATCACTGAGACAGCATATGATGTTACCCCAAATTCCAAAATGCTCAGTCACTCTAAGATGAATTAAGAAGGAATGTAGAGGAGATGAAATTTACAACCTCTGCTCCCATTTGGCTACTCTGTGATCAGAATACTGGATTGGAAGGGGCGCTGGTTCAATCTGACATGGTTCTTATATTCATTCCCACTCAAAAGTTCGGCATGTGTGCATCCCAAATCCAAGCACACCAGACAAGGTTTTATCAGTATTGGCACCCAAACTGTGGAACTTCCTTTATAGGGAAGCCAGTCTGTGGCTCCATCTCTCTTGAGCTTTTGGCAAGCAACCAAGACTGGATGGTTTTGTCTGGTCTTTTGTGCCTACAACCAGGGTGGCTTTTCTGAAGTGTGTTTTTAAGTTTTTCTTTTGTTTTAAAATGTGTTTAGGGAGCTTATCCCATGGCTTAATAAACCGATTTGCCTCTACCCGGCTTAAATCTTAATTCGGGCGGCATCCTGATATTATTGCAATGTTTTTGCTGCTTAATTTGCTGCCCAAATACATCCTGGGTCCATCCCCGCTTCCAGGAGCACGCCTCGTGGCCATTTTCTTAACTCAGAAAACTCCCATATCCGTAAAGAGCAATGGCTGTGTTGTTGTCCGGTTCATCTCCACCCTTTGAATACCAAAGGGCAGTGCCAGCAAAACTGGGTGGATAGAGTACGAAAGGAGGAAACCCCACTGTAGAAAAGTGGAGAAGGAGGTTCGGGTTGAGTGGGCGAAAGAGGAGGTAGACAGGCGGGAGGACCCTGAGAAGGAGGGGCAGGCAGAAGGAGGGGAAAGAAGGGAACAAGCGCAAGTGGAAGGGCAGACCACGCCCGAGAAAGAGAAGGAGGAGCCCGGAGACCATTTAAGGATTGAGGGTGAGGCGTTGGGGGGAGGAGACGGAAGAAGGGGGTGCAGTGAGGTGGGCATGGGAGGGAAAAAACAGGTAATTGAACTTCTGTCTGAGCAGGCTGCCCCATTAGCCTCCAGGCATCGTATGGACACCTACGCGTAGGGCCCCACCAAGCGGTGCGCCCTGTGGAACCGCGTTGGGAAGGGGTCCTCAGTGGGGAGCCTTACAACCCGGGAATAGGACGAGCTGTGCAAGGCCCCAACAAAGAGACTTGTTGGGACTCCAAGGGGGAGTGTTGGGAGCACAGCCCACACCAGTTAGAAAGAGAGAAAGCAGAGTTAGAATATGCCGAGAAGGCTTTCAGACCGCCTCAGCCAAGGGGCCAAGAAGACTGAGGCCGGGAGCCTTCCCGTGAGGTGCTTTATGGACTGAGGATTGTGCGTTTCAGTGACGTAACTTGGACACCAGTTCTGGAACTGTTTTGTTTGATTGTGTTGGGGAACTCACTACTACATTAAAGTTTCGTTTCTTCTTGCTGCATCAATAGTGGTCTCACATGTGCGTTTGGCGTCTCCTGTGGCTCATGGATTCCCAGGGAGGCCTCCCCATCCCCGGGCCACAGGCCCTGCTCACACCCACCTCTACAGGAGCCGAGCTGTTGCAACGGCAGGAATTCCTAGGGAGAGGGGGAAGGGAGAGAGAAATTAGAAAAGTTCCTACTCCTTTGACTCATGACTTTTTCCGTCTCGCACTGTGTATACAGTATTAGAACATTTTAATTTGCTTTAGGAGTAATGTGAACATACATGGGGCTCTTTCAGATTACACATTTATGCTACTTTGAGTTCGCTTTAATTGTCATGTTTCCCTCCTATGGAATCCTGGGATTTCTAGTTTCATGATGTGCTTGGAATTCTCAATAGAGAGCTCTATATTCACCTGGAATACTCTGTCTAGTTCTGGGCATCACAATTCAGAAAGGATGTGGACAAGCAGGAGCTTCTCCAGGGGAGGGTCTAGAAACCACCAAGCCCTATGAGGAGAGACTTAGAGAGGTGGGTATGTACAGACTGAAGAAGAGAAGGTTAAGAGGTGATATGATAGCCCTGTTTAAATATTTGAAGGGATGTTATATTGAGGACTGAGTAAGCTTGTTTTCTGCTGCTCCAGAGAATATGGCATGGAACAATGGATGTAAAGTACAGGAAAAGAGATTCCACCTAAACATTAGGAAGAGCTTCCTGATGGTAAGAACTGTTTGGCAGTGGACTATATTGCCTCTGGGAGTGTTGGGGTCTCCTTCTTTGGAGGTCTTTAAACAGAGGCTGGATGGCCATATGTCACAGGTGTGTTGAATGTGTCTTCCTACATGACAGGGGCTTGGACAGGATGGCTCTTGAGGTCTCTTCCAACTCTGGGATTCTATGATTCTGTTGCCTTCCCAAACTACAAATTCCAGGAGCTATTCACAACAGTGCTCTTATTTCACTTTAACTGCCATGGGGCCATCCTATGGAATCTTGGAAATGTTAGTCTAGTGAGGTGCTAGTACATTCTAGGTGGCCCTTCCCAAACTGCAAATCCCAGTATTCCACAGGATAGAACCATGGCAGTTAAAATGGAATTGTAGTGCTATCATTTTGTAGCGTGAATGGGCTCCATAATTTCATATGATTCAGCAAAGGCAGTTAAACCAACATCAAAGTGCTATAAATGTGTAGTATGAACAGACCCCTGGTTCCCTCTAAAATAATCCAGAATGCCTAGACTGTAGTGAGGAACCATAGACTGACTCTGACCATGAGTACCTCTTACTCAAAGTTCTTCAACCTGGTGGCTTCCCAAGGGGTTGGAGTATAATTCTCATCATTCCCAGACTACACATCAGAACTCTGGACTTCAACACATCTGGATGGTGCCAAATTTGGAAATGTTCTCTTAGTTACACTATATATTGACCACCTTGTGTCCCTATATTGGGAGAAAGGCAGGATATAAGAAAATAATAATAATAATAATAATAATAATAATAATACACTGCATAGCAGCAACTTTCAAACAGTAATCTTTGCCAGCATTACCCAGAGATGCCACAGGCTCCTTTTTTTTCCACACATTTATTGCCTTGCTCACATTGATCAAATAATATTGTTATTAATATCAACAACAATGATATCAATCAGTTACTATTTTTATCCTGGTTTTCAGAAAATCATGTCTTCCAAAGCAGCTCACATCACATAAAAAGACAAAGAGAGGATTAAAAACTTCAGTGGAAAGGATCCAAGGAACGGCAGAATGGAAGGAAAAGGTGGTACTAGAAGAAAACAAGGTTTGGACAGTTACTTTTCAAAAGGAACTTATCATGTAACTCACTGTAAAGCATAAAATAAGTACTAGGTTACTATTTGGATTAGTCCTACCATGGAGAGAAACTGTTATATTTTTATTCCTCTGAGGAAGGGTACAAAAATCTATTTTAAAACACTAAGAAAATACTGTAAAGTCTGGAAAGAAATAACCTTACATGCCCTCAAAAAAGCATTTTAGCCCCTCAAGGTACTGAGGAGTAACAAAGTAATAGTTACCCATGGATTTGAGATCCTCCAGAAAGGGCAAATGTTGCTTGAGGGTGTAGAATCAAGGGAGTTTTTCAATACGCAAATGACATTTCTGTTGTCCCAGACTATTTTTGGCAATTCCTAGCATCAGCTACAATCTTTGACTCCTACCCTCAAGTGTTTTGTCTTTTTAAAAAAAACACTGACACATAGGCCTGTTACAGACTGTCAAAATAAAGCTGCTTCGGGTCTCTTTGGAGGTATGCTGTTTAAATGATGCATGGGTCCTAAGAGTCCGGAGGTCACGCCAAAGCCACACTCC
>NC_056525.1:8042381-8084222 GCF_019175285.1 Sceloporus undulatus | reverse complement strand
CCAGGATTTCTCTGCTCAGAATAGTTGTTTTGTGTGTACATTCTCATCAATAACTGTGCTGTCATGTTGCATGGCTACAGCCTTTTGACCACACTTTGATGTCCCACATTTCCCAGTTTTCATCCTTGAAATGTCAGAAATTATGAAAAGGCTGACCCCAGGTCACTCTGCAATAGGAACAATATAGCAAAGTGTACACAATTGTGACACTGAATATTAGATGGTTAATTCACCTTCTTCATTCTCTAGGATGGATTTCTGCCTTAGAATTCTGTACATGCATCTTTGACCATGTTCAGACTGCCTTCCTTTAGCCTGGCCTGCATTATGGGAGACAAGATGAATCCAGGGCTTCATGGATTTACTTTCTGGACTACTAATCCCAGAATCTCAAAAGTAATATTTTCTAATCTGTAAATGAACTTTGCAGCCTGATACCCCTTGCAGGTTGAAGGATTCCATAGGGGGCAAACATGTGTTTTGAAGCAGATTTTGAAGTGATTCTTACAAGGAAAGATTTGATGCCACTCTTCTTTGAATCCTTCAGTCTACAAACCGTGACTCACATCCTTCCATGATTCCTCTATGCAATGGCTATGCCCCACCATAAAAATTCAATGGCTAGCATATCCATCTTGATTCTGGGGAATTTATGGATTCATATTCCTATTCATGCTATGAAATCATTATGCAGCCTTGGGTAAATCACTCCTTTTTCTCTCTTGCTCAGTCCCTGTTACCCTCACCTAGGAAATAAGAACACTAATATACTGTATCACCACACAAAGGTGTGCTGAAAGTAAGTGTACTTTGGTGGGAAAGAATCACTTTGAGAGGATTTGTCCATACCTCTGGTGAATTGCTCTTCCCAAGCTTGTTTTTTTGTACTGACAAGGGGTTGTACTCGAAGGCCCCTGATAATGCCTTTCAACTTTATGATTCTATGGAGATGCATGGCAGAATACTCATTCCTGTGAGTGGAAATTTGCAAGAATATTATAGAAGAGGATTGAGAAATAGCAACAGCAATAGCCAATACATTTCCATACCACTTATCACTGAACTAGCACTCCCCTAAGCAGTTTACAGTATGTAAGCCAATTGCCCCAACAATCTGGGTACTCATTTTACCGACCTACGAAAGGATGGAGGACTGAATGGACCCTGGAGCCTTGCCTGGGATTGACCTCACAACCTTGGGGCTGTGAGTGGCTACAGTACCAGCATTTAGCCACTTTGCCACCAGGACCCCGAATGTGGCCATCCAAGTATTGTGGGAATTCAGCTCCCAAGACCAACCGTTGGATATGTTGGCTACCACTGCTAGGAATTGCAGTTCAATACCATCTAGAAGGCCACATGTTTCCTACCTTTGTTCTGGAACATGGATGGTCTCAAAGGCCCTTGCCCCTTCTCAAAGTTCCCAGACCACCCAAGTTAATTTGGGGACTATTTTTCACTCCTAAACCTGCGGATCATCTCAAAGCAATTGCAAAACACTGAGATTTGAAGTAAGAGCATAGAGCAGTACAGTGAACAGGCTCTGTTCAGGCTCAAAGTGGGTGGCTCCACATGTCTTCTCATAGAGCACCGTCAGGCATCCATAGCAAAATGCAATTCTGTCTATGTGTACCCAGAAATAAGGGGTTATTCAAATAGCAAAATTAATCCAGGTAGAATCTAGGTTGAATTTTTGTTGTCCACATGCATTTCAAATACATAGGATTAAGTTTGGGGGGGGGGGAGCTGCCAAAACCCCTACTTAATGTGGAATAATCGATGTCAGAGGGTTTTCCGAGTTTGTGAATAATTGATATGAATAGAACAGAGATAAACCAGGATAAAGCTCTGCATGTGTTAAATGTGCTACAAATACATTCGTATCATCACTTCCATCTATATTAGAGTGCTGGCACATGTGAGCCACTGAATTCACAGAGATGTGCATAAATGTGGCGATTCCATAGTGTGAACAGCAAACCCAGAATGCATAATTGACCCCAAAGCTTCTATGAAACAATCTTTAGGCCTTCAAAGCATAGCTGATGTCTGCTCAGCAACCTTCAGGCAATAAAAGCAAAGCATGAATATGCAAAATCCACAGGCATGCAAAGCTCAGTTTGGTACTCTGAAGAGTATTTAACATTTGAATGCCTTGGAATAGCCTCTCCTCTCTGATCTCTTACAAGAAGCTTGTGGAGCAGACACTTCCCCCATCCCTACATAATCCCGCCTGTGCAACAACCACAGCTTTGAATAATTTTTCCCAGATGAATAGCCTCTTCCTACAGATCTATTGGCAGTTCAGGACTTATTCGATGAAAAATAAATAAATACTTTTAAAAACCAAACCACTTGAGTTTTTGAGCAGAATCAAAATGTATTTTTCTCTGCATCACTGTTGGTTTTGCACAGAAAACAATATTTTCTGTGCAGGAAACTTGCTCCCTGCACAGAAAAATCACAGTTTCTGTGCAGAAAACAACATTCCAGCATAGAAAATGCCTTTTTTTTCCAATGAAAAAAAAGAGGAAAATCCACATGGTTATTTTTTTCATTCAAAATAAGCCCCAGATTGATAAGATTCTCATTCCACAATTCTCTTTTTGCCTGGCTTTTCCTACATATTGAAAACCTCCTTTTCCACTGTTGTTCAGATATTTCTTAACATTCCTTATGTTCCTAATCAGTTTGCAAACTGCTGGGAGAACAATGCCAAAGAAAAAATTGCTGCACATTTATTCCTTACATCTCAGGCAATTTCTAAATAGGACAAAGGCATTTTAATAAGGTCGGCCCCATTTCCAAGGGAGAGACCTAACATAAACACAAATGACAGTATAAGTTCAGACGCATTTAAAAGTTCATTAACTTTTGGAGGGCAGGGAATACAAAAGGAGATTGGAGTGCATTTCTCAAATGCTCCTCCACAAAAGGTACTCCTTGGGTGTAGAAAACTAGCACATCAGGGAGTTATCTAAATGCTGGGGGAATGAACCATGAAGAATGTTCTTGTTTACCAGCAAGGGCATTTAAATGGTTAACTTGCCACATTTCTCAAACAGCCAAGCATTTCCAGGAGTGCCACAACTGTCCGAATTTCTTTTGGAAGGAGATCACTGGAAGCTTCCTTGTGTTTTGCAGCATCTATTTATTTATATAGGCTAAGGGGAAATGGATAACTTAAACAAGGGATGGGAATTGTGTGGCCAGGGGGCAAAATGAGGACATTGCCTCCCCCATAAGAATTCTGCCCCCTCAAATGAAATTTCCCTTCAATCTCCTAATTTGCAGAAATTAGATGATAAAAATTGCTCACACCTAGAATGCTTAAATGTGCTGGGTTCATATTCCCCTGGGATTCCCTGCCCTTTGCTTTGGATGCCTAAAATGGATTGGATTTCTAAATATCCCACTGGTTTTCACTTCCCACAGTGCTAGAAATTTGGGACAGAAAGATGATTCAGTTGGGAGTGCAGAACTCTTATTTTGGGGGCAATGCCCCAATTTTTGCCTCTGTAGCTGCACTCCTGTGTATGGATCTTCAAATGTTGCCAAACTGCAGCTCCTATCAGCCTTAGCCAGTGTAGCCAGAGCTGAGGAATGCAGTTCAACATCTGAAAGGCTGCATGATTCCAGTCACAGTTAAACAACTCCAGCAGATAACAAAATGCCATGTTTGTTTGCCAGCAGCTGAATTATTCATATCTATTTATTATGGTGGCTGGATTTTACTTATGTCGTGTGGTGTGCTGTTTTCATGCTTAATTGTGGGTTTTTTAAAAGAAACTTTTAAATGGGGCTTGTTTTAACTTCTGTTTTAACATTAATATTAGTTAATTGTTTTTTAGCTTTTGTAATTCATGTTTTAGTCTTCTCTGTTTCATAATATTGTAAGCAGCCTTGAATTCCATTTTGGGAGAAAGGCGGGATATAAATTCAATGAAATAAATAAATGAACTCCCAAGAGTGTCGCACTGGCATCAATGAGGGGTGCAGGGGATACAGACCACACCAGGTGACACCCGAAGCGGGAGTGAAACCACTGTTCCTCAAACATTTGCCCTTTGGCAGAAAAAGACTGTGCTATTCACCTGCATCTCTTTAAAATGTTGAAGAATGGTATGAGTTTGGTGGGTTTAGGAGAAAGGAGATGCCTAAGGTTTGTTTTTTTTTTAAGCATTTCAATTTTCAAAATTCAAAATTTAATTTTTAAAAATTCTTTTTAAATTTTTTTTGAAATGTTCTTTAAAAACATCACATTTTACCAAATTCTCACTTTAACCACATGAAACTATGTATGTGTAAACACATTTATTCTATGCATATGACATTGTAATTTAGAGATATAGTATTAATTTTGCTAATTGTTTCTATCATGACTTGTCCCATTGCAGTGGACCCTCCATATTCACTGAGTTTAGGGGCACAGGACCTAAACTGGAAGAACGGCAAATAAAAAACCATGGAGTCATGCTGGAGCACCCAGAGGCTCCTTGAGAAAACACAATAATCCAATCCATGAATAATCAAAGCTGCAAGAGTCAAAGCCGCGAACGGAGAGGGCCGACTGTACATTCAGTGATATTTGGGAATTATGATTTATGAGTAAATTTGTACAAAAAACATTACTAAAGTTTTTGTATGGTATGATATTGGAGGAGGTCAATGATGAGGAGTTACCGCATGAGTTACTGGAGCGGGTTACGCCAACCCTAGGGATGCTGCAGGAGAGGGATATCTCACCATCATCTGACACTGAGATTATCACATGGGCAAAAGTGATGGGAGAATTCCTCTTTATTCATGGGATAATGATGTGCGACGTCGTCTGATAATCCTCGCGCAATTGCTCAATAGTGATGGGAGTGTTACATTATACGTTTTTAGACTATTTTTTACTGTGATGTTACCCTGAAATCTTTGGGGATTGGATGGGCTATTAATATTTAATTAAAATAAAACAAAAATGAGAACTTGATCCTTTGTCCTTGAATGCTGGTGGTGAAATGGAAGAAGTCAAATGATCTGTAAAATCCCTGAATTTCTGGTATTGAAAAATCAAATGGATTTCAAACAAATAGTAAATCCCAATTCTGCTGTAGGTATCTTGCTTTTTTAGAAGTTTGCCTCTTGTTTTAACATGTCTGAAACACACTCAGCTTGCAGATCTGAGTGAGAACTAGCACCTTGGCATATCCAGCTATGTTTTTAAACTGGCTGGCAACAGGAGTTTATTTTAAGCACACCAATGACTGCAACCATAAACTCTTTTGTGTAGACAAAAAAGCCTGTTTGCTTTTATATTGTTGGCTCAGAATCATTCCCAAAGGAAGGTTTTTCCCCCCTTTGGGAACGGACCAAAAAGAAAAGGAAAAAAAAAGAGGCATGCTGCAGAAATTTCCCGTCTCCCCAGTCTGATTTTGACAGCATCTTCCTGGTTTGGGATTGCCTGCGGTGTGCCTTGCAAGCCGCCCACAGCACACAGGCTCCTTCTCCCATCATTGTTGACTCCACAATGAAGACTGTTTGTATTGTTCCTTCCCAGAAGCTTTGCCAATCGCACATGTGTCTCAAGCTGATAGCACGAAGCTTTGGCAAAGCTTCATGCTCCATCAGATAAGCACCCGGGACTTTATCCCTTCACCTCCAGCACACCAAGGGGCCAAGGAGCAGAGAGTCAGATTTAATTTATTTCTCTCTCTCTCTCTTTTAAAAAGAATAGCACTGAAGATCCACAGCTGGGGAAAAGGATAAAGCACACACAACTCCTCAGGTTTCATGTTCCATTGTGAATTTAACATCCTGTAAGAATGCATAGCTCATCTCAAGGAATGAGGAGTGTAAAAAGAATCTTTATGTTGTCGTTGTGTGCCTTCATGTCATTTCTGACTTATGGTGACCCTAAGGCCTCTCACTGGGTTTTCTCTGCAAGATTTGTTCAGAGGAGGTTGGCTATTGCCTTCCCCTGAGACTGAGAGCATGTGACTTGCCCATGGCCACCCAGTGGGTTTCATACAGAGTGACTATTTTCAGTCTGTTAATTCCAATCTGGATTTCACTCCAAATCATAAAGGAACTATGAACCCAAATGAGTTCATGTTATCCTTTATGGATTTGATTCTTAGAGCAAATCAGGCCCAGGGCTATTCAACATCTTTATCAATGACTTGGATGATGGAACAGAGGGCATGCTTATCAAATCTGCAGATGACATCTAATTAGGAGTAGTAGCTAATACCCCGGAGGAGAAGAATATAATTCAAAATGACTTTAACAGATTAGAAAGCTGGATCAAAACTGACAAAATGAATTTCAACAGTGAGAAATGTAAGGTGCTACACTTATACAAAATGAAATGAAATAAAAATAAAAATGAAAGGCTCAGATCTAGGATGGGTGACACCTGACCTGAGAATAGTACATGTGAGAGGTTCCTACAAACTGAACATGAGTCCACCATGTGATGCAGCAGCTAAGAAAGCTGATTCTAGGATGCATGAATAGGAGTGTAATGTCTAGACCGAGTGAAGTAATAGTGCCACTCTATTCTGCTTTGGTCAGGCTTGATACTGTGTCCGGTTCTAGGCACTACAATTCAAGAAGGATATTGACAAGCTGGAGCATGACCAGAGGAGGACGACCGTAATGGTGAAAGGTCTGAAAACCAGGCCCTATGAGGAGAGACTTAGGAAGCTGGGTATATTTAGCTCAGAGAAGAGTAGGGTTGGAAGTTGACTTGATAGCCATGTTTAAATATTTGAAAGATTGTCTTATTGAGGATAGAGCAAGCTTTTTTTCTGCTGCTCCCGAGACTAGGGCACGAAGCAATAGATTCAAACTACATGAAAACAGATTCATCTTAAACCTTAGGAACAACATCCTGACAGTAAATTTGACAGTGGAAAATGCTCTCTCAGAGAGTGGCAAAGTATGTATCTTCGGAGGTGTTTAAACAGAGGCTGGATGGCCATCCGTTGGAGGATGCTTTGACTATGTCTTCCTGCATGGCAAAATGGGGTTGGATTTGATGGCCTTTGTGGTCTCTTCCAGCTCTATGCTTCTATGATTCTAGGCTGGACTCTCCATAGAAGCAAAGCCACAGAAGCCACAGCTACAAGAGCTGAGCAGAGCCATTAAAGACAGGATAACTTAGCGGCCCTCAGCCCCAGAGGTGAATACAACCAAACAGAACAAGTAAACATACTTTCTAAAACTAACTTTTTAATATATTGTTACATCGTTTTCAAAGCACAGAGAGATTTATTTAGCCACGTTAGTCTGGAATATCAATATGTAACAGAAACTTGTAGCACTTTTGAGGCTAATTGTGCAAAAGAAGATTTTGCAGTCCTGGAGCAAAATAAAAACAACTACTAGTCATCCCATGTTTTTATCCACAGATTCAACCTTCATGGCTTGAAAATATTCAGAAATAGTGTAAATTCCAAAAAAGCAAACCTTGATTTTGCAATTTTATATAAGTGATAACATTTCATTGTGCTATTGTATTTCATGGAACTTGAGCATCCCTGGATTTTTATATGGAACCAAACCTCCGAGGATATCAAGCATTCACACATTATCATATTTCCCAACACTGGACATTTTACAGAAATGCACAAATCCACTCATGAAAATGTGGATATTTCCTGAGAAGCAAACCTTTGAAAACCTAACATCTAAAAGCAGATTTTAACAAAGAGATTTTTTTCAAAAAGTCATATTGTTTAGCACAAGAGGACAAAACAAATCAGGACTGAGATCAGGATGCAACTTCAGCAAGTTCTGGTTGCTTCCTTCTCAGTGGAGCAGTGAATCAGCTCCAGGTTTTTGTTGTTGTGTGCTTTCAAATCATTTCTGACTTACGGCAACCCTAAGGAGAACCTATCCTGCATTTTTCTTGGCAAGATTTGTTCAGAGGAGGTTTGCCATTGTTTTCGCCTGAGGCTGAGAACATGTGACTTGCACAAGATCACCCAATGGTTTCTATGGTCAAGCGGGGACTTGAACCCGGGTCTCAAGAGCCATAGTCCAACACTCAGACCATTACGCCATGTTTAGCCTAAACTTTAAGGTATCCAAAATGCTAAGCATATTGTGAGGATAGGTTTCAGTACCTTGGAGAACTCCTTGGAGTAAAACCAAAGGGTTCCGCTGGCATGACAGCCACCAGCTGCCACTGCTCAGGACTAGATTAGTGCAATGTACCAAATGTGGAGCTGCCCTTGTAGACTATTCAGATGTTGCACTTTGGTCAAAAACAGCTCAGAGATTGCTAACTGGGATGGGACAAAAGGAAAATATCTTGCCAGTTTGTTTTTTTAAGTTACACTAATGACTTTTCCAAACACGGTTTATAATACTGATGATTAGTTTTTAATGACTAAAATTCTGGATTCCAGTTATTTAAAGGATTATGTATTTTGCCCATGAGTTCACACAATGGTCACAACCATCTCTGGAGGCCTTCTTCCATATTCTTTTGCCACCATAGTTTGAGGAAAATGAACGGTGACATGGCCTTTTGGGTCATGGCCCTGTGTCTCTTGCTTGGGATGCTGGCCTGGACCCAAACATGAGGTCTTCTCTATAACAGGCAAAAATCATTTTAGCTGCCCAGAATAATATGCCTGGCATATGAAATCAACTTTCATTTGCATTATTTTATTATTTGTTTGTTTGTTTGTTTGTTTGTTGAATGTATATTCTATTATAACCAGGGCAGCCAGTTGACTGAAAAAAATTTTCAACATCAAAGTTATTGCTTTATGGTGCAGAAATATGGGGATCAGATAGCCACACTGGCAAAATAAGATACATTTTACCAAAAGCTCTGCACTTTACCAAATGGAACTCCTCCACTTTTTTTGCGCACTGAATTTGGCTGCCCCTCAGTTAAAACAAGAATAGATTTTACACAGATAAAATATTTTAAACATATTGCTACCTTATCAACTAATTATCTTCCAGCATTGTGTTACTTGGAAATGTGCAACAACCAGTTCTGGAAATCAAGTTTTCAAATTCTTTCACAAAAATATAGCTTTTCTGAGTTGAACGCTGTTATTGGCATGGATAAGAGGCAATTAAGAGAATTCCTTTTTTGGACTGATTCAAGAAAAGATCTGCAGTCAATTAGGACCTCACAATTTTCCTTTTGGTTCTCCTTTTTGAAGACTGAACATTTTAGAGCCAAATAATATTCAGGAAAGATGTCTCTTTTTCCTTTTGTCCTTTTTAACAGTTAATAATAATAATAATAATAATAATAATAATTTAATTTATTTCTATACCGCTATTCCAGGGATCACAGCGGTGTACAACAGCAAGTAAAACATACATCATATCATAAAAATACAACAATTAACAATTAAAAACAATTAAAACCCTACAAAACAACCCCATACAAATGGCTGGATAGATGGAATCTGCCAATTACATTGCCAGGGGAGAAAAGATGACAACAGGCTCATGGGGGAAAAGCCTGGCGAAATGAAAAGGTCTTCAGGTTCTTCTTAAAACCATCAAGGGTGGTGACTGTACGGAGCTCATGGGGGAGAGAGTTCCAAAGCTGAGGGGCCGAAACTGAAAATGCCCTCTGAGATGAACTAAATCGAGCATCTGGAACTCTCAAAAGACGTTTCCCACCCGACCTGAGAGTGTGGGGCGGACTGTATGGGGAGAGGCGGTCCTCCAAGTACCCAGTTAAGTATTTTAACTGCACACTAAATGTTGGGACATTTTTTGTCCTTTGTATTCAGTGCCTTTTGTTTTAAATGTTTTATGCTTTTTGATAAGCTCTTTTTGTCATGGTATTTGGCTAATACAATAAACGCTAACTTGTACTTGAATTTATACCCCACCTGTTTCCCAAAAATGGGATTCAGTATTACTTATAATAATCCAAAAAAGATGTCACTAATTTATTAGCAAAAGTTAAAAAGGAATTAAATATCGGTATTATTTAAGGCATGATTAAAACAATTGAAAACAGCTAAAATGTTGAAAACATAATTTCAATAAAAGATGTTCCAATCATGAGTTTGTCCTTTCTTGTTCTTATAAATTTATCATTATTTTTGTTTTGTAATTTGTTTTATTTTTATCTTTTGGCAGTTACTGTCAAACCGCTCTGATGCTGTAGTTTTGGTGTATCCACTACTGCAGTGGTCCTTAACTTTTGGTTCTCCAGATGCTTTTCACTTCAGTGCCCAGATATCCTGGTAGGCCTGGATAACAATAAGAGTTTTGAGGAGCTGAAGTCTTGAGAAACGCTGTGCTGGAGAATTCTAAGTATCTCACCAAACTACAAATGCCAGGATTCAGTAAAATGTAGCCATGATGGCTGAAGTGCTATCACACTGCTATAAATGGCAGTGTGAATAAATCCTTGGAAGTTTTGGGAATAGAAGCCTGGCAATGTAAATTTAATGTAAATTTCTTAGATAAATGGATGCTGGCGTAGTTAAGGCCCGGTGCATACCGGCCTTTCAGGCGCCCTCATCACGTGCGAAGGTTGCCTGGGGGGGTGGAGCGCCCACACACCCCACATCCCTCGCACGTGATGAGGGCGTAACAATGGCGGCACCCTGTTTACATGGGTGCCGTCATTGTTACGTGGCACACTTGTTATGCTGCCACCGCAGCTTCAAAATAACCTGTTTTTGGTGGCTGAGGCTTCCCTCTGGCAGAAAAACAGGTGCCGGCAGGCCACCCTTTTTGGGCGGTCTGTACTGCACCTAAGAATCAGAAAGTTGAAAGGGACCACAAGAAGCATCTAGTCTAACCCCTGCCATACAAAAATATGCAGCTAAAGCAATGGCATCACTAGGGGATGGGGGGTGCAGACTGCACCAGGTGACACCCTAGGGGTTGGTGACCCCACTTTTTCTCAAACACCTACCTTTTGGCAGAAATGGCCTGTGAAATTCACCTGCTTCCCTATAAAATGCTTTAAGGGATGGTGGGAATGGGCTGAAGCCCAGTGGAAGGAGAAAGGAGAGGCCCCCCCCCCCGAATTTTTTTAAATTAAAATTTCAAAATTTTAATTTTTGTAAAGTCTTTTTGAATTTTATTTAAAAACACTGCATTTTAACCAAATCTTCATCATGTATATATAAATACATGTAGGTTGTGCATATGATATTGTAATTTGAAGGTATATTTTTAATTTAGCTAGTTTTTTATGTCACGACTATTAGCATTACATTCAGTGGCCTATGGAAATTATGATTTACGAGTAACATTAGTGCAAAAAAGCTTTACTAAGGATTCTGTATGCTGTGAAATGGGAGGAGGTCAATGGGGGGGGGGGTGACACCATGAGTTAGCGCACTGGGTGACACCAACTCTAGTGATGCCACTGAGCTAAAGCAGTCCCAAGAGATGGCCATCCAGCCTCTGTTTAGATCAGCAGTTCTCAAACTGTGGCTCGCGACCCTTTCACAGGGGTTGATTGATTGAATTGACTGAAATTTTATTTATATACCGTTGTTCCTATGATCACGACGGTTTACAAAACAAAATGAAAATACGATACAGTACAGATTACAGATATAATACAATACAGATCAGAGATTAAAAATCAAAATCCCGCCTTCCCTTACGATACAACTCCACTCTTCTACCGCTATATCTCCCCTTGCCCTACACTACTCCAATGGGAGCCCCTCTTAACACAGCCGCACCTCCCTCTCCCTCACCAAGCCAATGAAACACCATGTCCAACAAACTCCTGACAATGCTAGCTACACCCCTCTCCTCAATTTCCCTCCCTCCAGAAAGTCCACAACGGCGGCACAAGGCAATTGTCCTTGGCACTGCTCCCTGATGGTATAGGGGCGTGAGCGGAGAGCTCTGCAGGGGAGCTGGGGAGCTGGCTTAAAGAGGCCGCTCCCACGGACCCTCCCCCTTTAGTAACGTCGCTCCAGCGGCAAAACAGAGTCCTCTGGGCCGCTCCTGCCCAGGTGGAAAACGGGCAGGCGGCGTCCTCTTCGGGGGAGCCGGTGAGCCGGCTTTATGGAGGCCGCTCTCACCGGCCACCCCTGGAGGAAACGCCGCTACGGCGGCAAGGAAAGTCTCTCTGGGCTGCTCCTGCCCGGTGAAGCGAGGGCGGGCGGCAGTTAGGGAGGGAGGAGCCTCTTTCTCAGGCTAGCCCCTGATGGTACTGGCCAGCCTCTCTCTCCTCAGAGGCCGAACGATGACAGTTAGGGAGGGAGGAGCCTCTGTCTTCAGGCCAGCCCCGATGGTATGGGCCAGCCTTCTTCTCCCTCAGAGGCCGAACGATGACAGTTAGGGAGGGAGGAGCCTCTTTCTTCAGCTAGCCCCCCGATGGTACTGGGCCAGCCTTCTCTCTCCTCAGAGGCCGAATGATGACATTAAGGAGGGAGGAGCCTCTGTCTTCAGCTAGCCCCCGATGGTACTGGGCCAGTCCTTCTCTCTCCCCCAGAGGCGAACGATGACGTTAGGGAGGGAGGAGCCTGTGTCTTAGGCAGCCCCTGATGGTACTGGGCCAGCCTTGTCTCTTCCTCAAAGGACCAAACGATGACACGTTAGGGAGAGGAGCCTCTGTCTACAGCTAGCCCCCGATGGTACTGGGCCAGCTTCTCTCCTCCCAGAGGCCGAACGATGACAGTTAGGGAGGAGGAGCCTCTGTCTTCACGCCGCCCCTGATGGACTGGGCCAGCCTTCTCTCTCCGCCAGAGGCTGAACGATGACAGTTAGGGAGGGAGGAGCCTCTGTCTTCAGGCCAGCCCCTGATGGAACTGGGCAGCCTTCTCTCCGCAGAGGCCGAACGATGACAGTTTGGAGGGAGGGCCTCTGTCTTCAGCCTAGCCCCCGATGGTACTGGAGCTCATCTCTCTCCTTCAGAGGCCGAACGATGACAGTTAGGGAGGGAGGAGCCTCGTCTTCAGTCTAGCCCCCGATGGTACTGGGCCGCCTTCCCTCTCCCTCAGAGGCGGAAGATGACATTTAGGGAGGGAGGAGCCTCCTTCTTCAGGCCAGCCCCCGATGGTACTGGGCCAAGCTTCTCTCTCCTCAGAGGCCGAACGATGACAGTAGGGAGGGAGGAGCCTCTGTCTTCAGGCCAGCCCCTGATGGTACTTGGGCCAGCCTTCTCTCTCCTTCAGAGGCGAACGATGACAGTTGGGAGGGAGGAGCCTCTGTCTTCAGTCTAGCCCCGATGGTTACTGGGCCAGCCTTCTCTCTCCCTCAGAGGCCGAAAGATGACATTAGGGAGAGAGGAGCCTCCTTCTTCGGCCAGCCCCCGATGGTACTGGGCCAGACCTCCTCTCCCCTCAGAGGCCGAACGATGACAGTTAGGGGGAGGAGGAGCCTCTGCTCAGCCGCCCCCGATGGTACTGGCCGCCTCTTCTCTCCTTCAGCCGAACGATGACAGTTAGGGAGGGAGGAGCCTCTTTCTTCAGGTAGCCCCCGTGGTATGGGCCGCCTTCTCTCTCTCAAGGCTGAACGAGACATTAGGGAGGGAGGAGCCTCCTGTCTTCAGTCTAGCCCACGATGGACTGGGCCAGCCTCTCTCTCCCTCAGAGGCCGAAAGATGACAGTTAGGGAGGGAGGAGCCTATTTCTTCAGGCTCAGCCCCATGGTACTGGGCCAGCCCTTCTCTCTCCTTCAGAAGCCGAACGATGACAGTTAGGGAGGGAGGAGCCTCTGTCTTCCGTCTCGCCCCCGATGGTAACTGGGCCAGCCTTCTCTCCCTCAGAGCCGACAGATGACGTTAGGGAGGGCGGAGGAGCTCTTCTTCAGGCTCGCCCCCGATGGTACTGGGCCAGCCTTCTCTCTCCCTCAGAGGCGCGAACGATGAGTAGGAGGGAGGCAGCCTCTTTCTTCAGTAGCCCCCGATGGTACTGGGCCAGCCTTCTCTCTCCTCAGAGCCGAACGGACAGTTAGAGGGGGAGGAGTCTTGTCTTCAGGTCCGCCCTGATGGTACTGTGGCCAGGCCTTCTCTCTCCTCAGAGGACCACGATGACAGTTTAGGGAGGAGGAGCCTCTGTCTTCAGCCAGCCCCGATGGTACTGGGCCAGCCTCTCTTCTCCCTCAGAGGCCGAACTATGACAGTTAGGGGGGAGGAGCTCTCTGTCTTCAGGCAGCCCCTGATGGTACTGGGCCAGCCTTCTCTCTCCCTCAGAGACCGACACGACAGTTAGGGAGGGAGGAGCCTCTGTCTTCAGGCTAGCCCCTGGTACTGGGCCAGCCTTCTCTCTCCCTCAGGCTTGAATGATGACAGTTAGGGAGGGAGGAGCCTCTGTCTTCAGGCTCCCCGATGGAACTGGGCCAGACCTTCTCTCTCTCTCAGAGGCCGAAGATGACAGTTAGGGAGGGGGAGCCTCGTCTTCAGGCCAGCCCTGGTACTGGGCAGCCTTCCCTCCCTCAGAGCCGAACGCAGTTAGGGAGGGAGGAGACCTCTGTCTTCAGGCTAGCCCCGATGGTTACTGGGGCCAGCCTTCTCTCTCCTCAGAGGTTGAATGATGACAGTTCGGGAGGGAGGAGCCTCGTTACAGCCCTGATGGAACTGGGCCAGCCTACTCTCTCCCTCAGAGGCCGAACGATGACAGTTAGGGAGGGAGGAGCCTGTGTCTTCAGGCTAGCCCCTGATGGTACTGGGCCAGCCTTCTCTCTCCCTCAGAGGCCGAACAATGACAGTTAGGGAGAAGGAGCCTCTGTCTTCAGGCTAGCCCCTGATGGAACTGGGCCAGCCTTCTCTCTCCCTCAGAGGCCAAATGATGACAGTTAGGGAGGAGGAGCCTCTGTCTTCAGGCTAGCCCCCGATGGTACTGGGCCAGCCTTCTTAGGGTTGCCTAAGACCATCGGAAAACACATATTTCCAATGGTCTTAGGAACTGAGACAACACAATTTTATGGTTGGAGGTCACCACAATATGAGAAACTGTATTAAAGGGTATCAGCATTAAGAAAGTTGAGATAGAGAATCCACCATCTACTCTGCTGTCAGTTCTCACTGCCAAGAACTTCTTCC
Organism: Sceloporus undulatus; assembly: GCF_019175285.1. Classification (NCBI taxonomy): domain Eukaryota; kingdom Metazoa; phylum Chordata; class Lepidosauria; order Squamata; family Phrynosomatidae; genus Sceloporus; species Sceloporus undulatus. The sequence goes on along the minus strand of NC_056525.1, from coordinate 8,069,221 downwards.
TAATATTTAAGTAGAATCTTTTCTCTTGTAACTTTAACTCATTGGTTTGTGTTCTGGTCTCTGGAGTAGCACAAAACAACCTTGCTCCATTTTAAACATGACATCCTTTGAAATAAAGATGCCTACCATGTCACTTCTCACTAGTTTTCGGTGGGTTTTGCAGGCTGTGTGGCCACTTTTTGGAAGAAAACTATGGATGCTTGTTGTGAAAGCCTTTGATCTCACTTCTCTTCGCTTCTCCAAGTTAAACATGCCCAACTTCTTAAGACAATGGTTTCCAAACTTTGGTCCTCCAGGTTTTCAGACTTCAATCCCCAGGATGGTTGGCTTTCAGCCACAATGAACACCTGGAGGACCAAAGTTTGGGAATCACTGCCTTAAGCCATTCCTCACAGGGCTTGGTTTCCAGATCTTTTACCATTTAGGTTGTCCTCCTCTGGACATGTTCCTACTGGTCAGTATCCTTCTGGAACTTACTGGAGCATGAACCATTATGAAGGTTCAATATGGAGCATTAGTGTTAGGCTGTTCATACATGCACATCTGTCACTTCATGAAAGATGGCCTGTTTGCATGAATAGTTGCTTGCTTGTTCTGATATCACAAGACATCACCTGAAAACACAATCCTTGTAAATTGAGTCTCTTTATCTGTTGTTGTTGTGTGCCTTCAAGTCATTTCTGACTAATGGTGACCCTAACGAAAACCTATCTCAGGGTTTTCTATGGCTGAGACTGTGTGACTTTCCCAAGGTCATCCAGAGGGTTTCCATGGCTGTGCAAGTAATTGAACCCTAATTTTCCAGGTCTTACTCCGATGCTCAAACCACTACACCGTATTGACCCTGTTTCTTTACCTGTACAGCCTTGCAAGAAAGGCAGTCAGATAAGGACTATCCCAGGGGATGAAATTTCAGTGCCCAATCCTGCAGTCTAAGGATCAGTACTTGCAATGTTGTATGGCATAGATCCTGGTATTGTTATAAAGGTGATGTTATAAAGAGAAGCCCCTGGTGATGTCCTTAAACAGGATCCCTTAAACATCAGCCACAGCTACAGAGTATAGTTACTCAAACAAAAAGTCCCAGGTAGGGTGAAGAATGTCCTGACAGTAAGAATTACAGTGGAGAGAAAATGAGAGCATTGTCCTATAACTGGAATTCTGCCCGCTTAATTTCCTTCAGCCCTCAAATGTCTAGCATTGCTGTAAAGTTAAAACTTCACTTGAGTATCTAGAAGTGGAGTTTAGGCATGCAAAGAAGATGGGCAGCAGAGTGACCAAGGGAATGCAAACACAACAAATAGAAGAATTCTAGGTGTGAACCATTTTCAGTGTCTCACTCTCTGCCATGCTAGAAATTTAGGGACTGAAGGAAAAATTAATGGGGGGGAATCAAAATTCTTATTTAAGGAGAACAGTGTCCTCATTTTGATGCCCGTGTAGGGATGCCATATCCCAGTGGCCGCCGGGAAAATCCCACTTTTGGGGGCCCCTCCCGGTCCCGGTCCAGTTTGGCCCCCAGCTATGCATTGGTTCTGGCTCGGGGCCTGCTCCTGCAGCCATTGCCACTGCCGCTAATGTGGCCGGCCGCAGTGCCAACCCACCTCCTCCTGCTCTTCCTGGAGTGGTGGGACCGTGGGCAGCGCCAACCCACCTCATCCTCCAGCTCCGCCTTCCTCCTCCTCCTCGGCAGCAGCAGCGCTACCACCGCCGCCGCTGCACCTCCGGCACCAGGGCCGGGCTTTCCTGCCTGTGTGTGCAGGGGGCTCAAAAGCAGGAGCTCGTCCCCTGCTTTGGCCAGCCTGCCAATGGCCAGCTGGCCAAAGGGGACGGGCTCCTCGGCGTGTGCCACCCGGGCCTCAGAAGGGCCCAGCGGCAGCGCGCTCGCCTGCCCTGCTTCCCTCCGCGCGTGCGCGCCAGCCTGAAGAGGAGGAGGAGGAGGAGGAGGAGGAAGGGTGCCTTGAAGGGCAGAATTGGGGCAGAGGAGGAGGAGGGGGAGGAGGAGGAGGAGGAGGAAAGCTGAGTCAGTGGCCATTAGGTCTGCCTTGGTTTTTTTGGGTTTTTAAATTATTTTTTAAAAATGTAAAATACTTATTTTATTTTATTAATTTTTTATTATTTCTTGTTTTTTATTTTATTAATTTTTTATTATTGCTTTTTTCCATTATTTTTATTATTAAATATATACACCCCTGTCTCATTTTTTATTTATTTTTTCATTATTTTTATTATTAAATATATACACCCCTGTCTTGATTTTTATTTTTTTTGTCTAGGAATAATGCCAAAATGTCCTCCATTTTGATCGTGCCTTAGAAACATGCATTTAGATTAACATTTTTTAAAAATCATCAAATTTTTTCGCGTGTCCTCCATTTTTATAAAAACATGTCCTACATTTGTCCTACATTTGTTCCGGTTTGGAGGTCCTGGCTTATGGCAACCCTATGCCCATGGCATAGCTACACCCCTGAACACCAAGCTTAACAAATGAGGAAAATAAATACTTTTTTTCAAGATAGTACTTTCATCCTAAGAGCCTTATGGCATGAAAAAAGAAATCTGAATGGAAGCAGGAGAGTAGTGACTTGCTCCTTGCCTCTTCGTCTGTCATCATAGCACATCCGTTCTCTTCCCAAAAGAGATAGTCACAAAAGAGTGACTTTTGTTGCACTGCAAAAATCATTTTGACAAAAGGCACGCTTTTACGGTCATCTGTCTTGGGAAGGAGAACAGAAGTGCTGCAATGGCATGTGGAGAGGCATGGAGAAAGTTGTTACTCTCCAGCTCTGTTTTGGCTTTCTTTCCTCTTTTCTCTGAGATTCCTTCCCCGCAACCTGAGGACTAGAGAAGGCCCTAAGATTTGGCAACCCTATGCACAAGCCATGCAATTTTGAGAAACCCAGTGCATGTGTGAATCATAACCACCCCCATCCCCAAGTATGAAAACACCCAAGGGAGTGGTTATGGGAATCCTAGGTTTTGGGAAATGCTTGTGCTTTCTCTCTCCTGTGTGTTGTGTGTCCCCATGCCAATTCCCACACCCAGACCTCAGCTTCTGTGGAAAGGAAAAGCGCTTTCTCTGCCTGAACCTTTCTCCCAAGACGTCGCCTGCCAATGTTCAAAAATAAAAGGATGGAGGCCTTCATTTTCAAAGAAATCTCACTAGGAGGTGGGGGTGAGGAAGAGGAGAACTCTTGTTTCTCTTTAATCAGGAAAGAAACACTCTATCAAAATGGCCCTGACACACATCCTGCCTGCCTCTCAGACAAGTGTTATTTATAAAAAGGCGGCAGACCTGGTGCGATGGTTCCCCAGTTGCTCCATCCCCCCTCAAGCCATGCTGAGTAATCTGAAGTTTGCAGCCTGACAACTGGCCTGAAAAGGAGCTTTTTTTAAAATGCATTTTTCTTTGATTTTATCATCATTGGTTTATTTTTTTAACCAGTTGAATGTATATACCTCTGTTCTTTGAACAAAGTCAAGTTGGGTCCTCTCTACCATGCTTTTTCTTCACAACAGTTTTGTGAGGTGGGTTAGGCAGAGAGAGAAGACAGAGAGAGAGACTGGCTCAAGACAATCCAGTGCATTTCATGACTTAGTAGGGGACTTGAACCTGGAGCTCTCAATGTCCAGCACTCTTTAAACACTGCAACACACATTGCCATTTCCATGCCACTCCAGCCTTCCCACAGGTCTAATCTGCACTGCAGAAATAATGCAGCTGGACACCACTTTAATTGTCATGGCTCAATGCTATGGAATTTTGAAATTTGTAGTTTTGTGAGATATTTAGCTTTCTCTGTCAGAGAGCTCTGGTACCATAGCAAACTACAAATCCCAGGGTTCCACAACATTGAGCCATGGCAGTTAAAGCAGTGTCAAACTGAATTATTTCTGCAGTGCAGATGCAGCCAAAGTTGACTTGATGGCAGTTAACAATGCAATAAGCATGTCACCTCTCTGTCTTCTCTTCACGAAGTTGAACATGTGAAGGACACATGCATGTGCAGGACATGAAGCAATGGATTCAAAATACAAGAGAAGAGATTCCAATTAAATATTAGAAAGAACTTCCTGGCAGTAAATGCTGTTCAACAGTGGAACACCCTCCATCAGAGTATGGTGGAATCTCCTTCTTTGGAAGTTTTAAACAGAGTAAATGGCCATCTGCTGGGAGTGCTTTGATTGTGTATTCCTGCATGGCAGAATTGGGTTGGACTGGATGGCCTTTGTGACCTCTTTCAACTGTCCTTCAGACTTTCCTCTAGACTTTGTTCTACATGCATCATACCATTGTTGGTGTCCTTCTATGAATCCATTGCAACTTGTCTATATTCTTCTTAGAATGAGGTGCCCAGCACTAAATGCAGTACTACAGACAAGGTGTCACTATCACAGAATATTGTGGGAATATTGTTTTCCTTAACTAGGACACTATGGTTAAAATGTTAAAATATTAAAGCTTCCCTTTAATAATATCCTTGCATTAAGCATGTTCTTTAGCAGGTAGCCACCCATCATCAATATTCATCTGAATGGCTCTCCTTCATTTCAGCAGGACTGGAGCAGCTGAACTTCCCAGGGAATTGCATCTTTTAGCTCTGACAGAGAAGACAGTTCTCCCTGCTCCTATTTTATCAATGATGGGGAGGGGAGCATGAAACCATCCCTTTCTGCATTTCAGAGCATTTTGTGGGTATGCAGAGGGATTTCATTTCACTTAATCTTGCAGAACCTTTCAGAAGTTTTTTTGCTTTTGAATTGCTCCCTCCTGCCATCTACCCAAATATTATAGGAGGAAAGCAAGACAATGAAGTGTATATCTGTCCTGTGACTTTTGATCTTGCTCTATATCAGTTCTGTATTTTCTGGAAAGAGAGGAGCAAGACTTACTGAGATCTATGAGATGAGTGAAAGATCCCTAAATCCATATAGTCTGAAAATAGCTTATGAATCAGACAAAACTTTGGAGGAGGGATGACTGTAGACGGTGACCCTCCAAGGAGTTTGATGAAAGGGCCGTAAGAGCCAGCCTTTGGAGAGCAAGAAAGCAGCTTAATGTGTTTTCAAACTGCAGCCATCTGCAGTGAACCAGTGAGGTAATGGTCTGTTCTAAGTTATAACACATCAAGGACCTCAAGCAGTTGGGAGGAACAGAAAACCTTTCCCAGATGGAGACATCCCAGATTATTAGATCACACACATCTGAATGGGAGGGGAGAAAAGAAAATTCCCATTCCCCTCCCCCTGTGCTCCCCCTAATTCTGTTCTCTTGGTGTTCCTGGCAAGCAAGGGAATGGCCTTCCAGCTTTTTCTCTTTGGCTCAGGGTTTGGAAAAATTACTGGAGGGAAGGGGGCTAAATCCAATTGTTAGTCCTAACTAAAGTAGATTAATTGATTCAATGGAATGTACGTAAGTGCGGATTTCTCAAGTTTCCATTGATTTGGTGGGTGTACTCTAGTTGGAATCAATAACGGGATTGAATCCTTGGACTACAACTCCCAATATCCCCCATCAGCAAGGCTGACTGGATTAGGGATTATTGGAGTGGTGGTCCCAAAACATTAAAATTTAATGCTTTTGTTCTATTTGCATATTTTATTCTTCACATCCTGTTCTATTTTGCGCATGATGTTCTATTTGCATATTCTATTCTATTCTATTCTGCATATTCTATTCTATTTTGCACATTCTGTTTTATTTGCATATTCTGTTCTATTTTGAACATTCTGTTCTATTTCTGTTCTCTTGATGCCAAACTTAACTTGGCATGTGTCTCTTGTGTGTTTTTGTGTTGGAGGTAGACGTTTGTTCTACCAAAATATATGTGGGATTCCTCCCCCCCCCCTCCATATTTGTTATTTGAGGCTTATTCCAGTGTTCACCTGCTGGCACGAAGGATTAAATGGGTGGTGATAATGTAGATGTACACATAAGCCCTGCTTCTGAACACCCCCCATGTACCCAACTGAGTCTAGGCTTTCCCCCGTGGAGCATAAAGGTGAAGCGGTATCTGCAATTGCTCCCAGAATTTCATAGTTACAGAGCTACTATGATTAGGAAACCTGTTAATGCCAGGTTTGTGATCCTGGAAGTTCTGCAGCCACATTCACCTGAACATGGTTACAGGGCTCTCTACGATCATTCATGCTCAATGCACACAAATCAGGTTTGGGGAAACATTTCTGGAGCAGGACTTAAATGCATGCCCACGTATCCCTTCATTCTATTTCTAAGTAGAATTATCTTTGAGGAAGCTTCTGAGCCACGCTAATTTAGACCACAATATTTCCTGTAATAAAGCACCCCAAGATAACATTTCAGATATGGTACATGGCATAAAAATTGCTCCAAGGAATGCCTGTTATGAATGAGACCTATAGCTCATATAGATGTACTATATAGAAAATAAAGTGTTTGTCTGTCTGTCATGCTTTACAAATCCACACACTTAATCACAAGTTGTCCAATTTGGTGTATTATTTAATGGGACCAAAATAAGAATAGAATTCACTTCATCTGTCAACTGCTTTTCTTGCCTCCCAGACATATTGGGTTTCTGGTCTTTTACTCTAGGATGCATATTTGTGAACACGTTTTGACTAAACTCCATATTGAGGTGGAGAGTGACATCCCAAACATTGTCATGCAAATGTAGGATCAATCCCCAAACAAAAACATGTTTGTTTGTTTGTTGTTAAACAGTTGTTTATGGCCTATTTTGTATGGAAGTTGGTGTGAAGCAAATGTTACAGTCTGAGGATACTACATTTGGATTCTTGCCTCTTTCAAACTATAGTGAAGTCTTCAATGTCAGCCTGGGCAATGCCAGGTAAGTTTCAAGTCATGTCATATCTATATCATATCATCAGTGTTCATTTTTATCACATAATTTTGGCACAGAATTGTCTTCCCACTGTCTGTGGCCCTTTGACGGCCCTACTTATTTCTCACCTTTTAAATGATCATGGCCACAATGGGGTTGAAGGTGTCAAATTGTCCACCTCAAGGCTGAAAATCACGAGGAGCTCCAAATGTTGGACTGCAAGTCCCAGCAGCCCAGGCCCATATAGACAATGAATAATGAGAGTTGTAATTCAATTACAACTGGTTATTTTTATGTGCCTTCAAGTCATTTCTGATTTATAACAACCCCAATGTGGACCTTGATTTCAGTAAGGCCTTTGACAAGGTTCTCCATGACATTCTTGCAAATAAGCTTGTAAAATGTGGACTAGACAAAGTAACTGTTAAATGGATCTGTAATTGGTTGACCGGCCAAACCCAAAGGCTGCTCAATGGCTCCTTTTCATCCTGGAGGGAAGTGACCAGTGGGGTCCCACAGGGCTCTGTCCTGGGCCCAGTGCTATTCAACATCTTTATCAATGACCTGGATGACAGAATTGGGAGCATACTTACCAAATTTGCATATGACAACAAATTAGGAGGAATAGCTAATACTCCAGAGGACAGGCTCAAAATTCAAAATAATAATAATAATAAAATCTTTATTTATATCCCGCCCTTCCAAGAAGATCAGGGCGGCTTACAACAATGCAACAAGTGCAAACAAATACAGGTTAAAAACACGAAACAATAACAATACACAGTCTAAAACAATAACAAAGGCCCCGTTAGCCCATCCTCATGGCCACGGAAGAGGAGGGAGGCCCACAGGATATTTAGTCGGGGAATGCCTGCTTGAATAGGAAGGTTTTGAGGTCCTTCCTAAATTGGGCCAGGGTGGTAGATGAGCGGAGCTCCGTGGGCAGCGTATTCCAAAGGGCTGGGGCAGCTGTGGAAAAGGCCCTTCTAGAGGTAGAAGCTAACCTAGCCCCAGGCACCTTCAGCAGTTGCTGCCCAGATGTTCTGAGGGTGCGAGGCGGATTGTATGGGGAGAGGCGGTCCTTTAGGAATCCTGGGCCCAAGCCATTTAGGGCTTTATAGGTGATAACCAACGCCTTATATTGAGCTCGGAAGCAAATGGGCAGCCAGTGGAGATCTTTAAGCACGGGTGTTATGTGGCTGGTCGTGGATACGCCAGTGACCAGCCGGGCTGCCATATTCTGTACCATTTGAAGCTTCCGAGTTTGGTATAAGGGTTGCCCCATGTAGAGTACATTGCAGAAGTCCAATCTCGAAGTTACCAGAGCATGTACAACAGTTTCTAGGTCCCTCCGGTCCAGGTATGGGCGCAGCTGGCGAATCAGCCGAAGCTGGTAACAAGTGCTCTTGACCGTCGCATTCACCTGAGCAGTCAGGTGGAGCGACGAGTCAAGAAGCACCCCCAGACTGTGCACGGAGTCCTTCACAGGGAGCGTGACCCCGTTCAGGACAGGTGGAACCACCGCCATTCCCGGACCGGGGGAACCTATCACTAGTACCTCCGTTTTCTCTGGATTTAGTTTGAGTCGGTTTTTCCTCATCCAGCCCATTACTGACTCCAGACAGGCCACGAGAGGAGAGACGCCATCCCCAGTCACTGCATCAGTCGGAGACATAGAGAAAATGATTTGGGTGTCATCAGCGTACTGATAACCCCGCGCCCCATGTCTCCGGATGATCTCTCCCAGCGGTTTCATGTAAATGTTAAATAGCATGGGAGACAGAATGGCCCCTTGAGGGACCCCAGTTTTAAGGGGCCTCTCGTCGGAGCACACGTCTCCCAGCTGCACCATCTGGGACCTCCCGGAGAGGTAGGAACGGAACCACTGGAGCGCAGTGCCCCCGATTCCCACCTCAGCCAGGCGCCCCAGAAGGATACCATGGTCTATGGTATCGAAAGCCGCTGAGATGTCCAAGAGCACCAACAGGGACACGCTTCCCCTGTCGACGCTCAGACGGAGATCATCGACCAAGGCGACCATGGCCGTCTCAACCCCGTGACCCGCCCGGAAGCCAGTTTGAAATGGGTCCAGATAATCCGTTTCATCCAAGACCGTCTGAAGCTGGATCGCAACCGCCCTCTCGATCACCTTCCCCAAGAATGGAAGCAGCGAAACAGGCCAATAATTGTTATGTACCAGGGGGTCGAGGGAGGGCTTCTTTAGGATCGGTTTTACAATGGCCAATTTTAGATCCGATGGAAATCGCCCGTCCCTCAAGGAGGTGTTAATTATCCGGTGTAACAAAGACGTTACCACCGGTCCCCCCTGGGCCGCTAACCAGGAGGGGCAGGGATCAAGAGAGCAGGTTGTTTTCCGAACACTTCGGAGGATCTTGTCCACATCCTCGGTACTCACCGACTCAAACTGATCCAGTATAACATAGTCCGCGGAGGCTCTGGACACTTCTACCCTAGGCTCTGCCATAATATCGGCGTTCAGACCTTCGCTTATACGAGAAGTTTTATCCACGAAAAAGTCATTAAACAAGTCACAGCAGGCCTTAGAAGGTTCAAGGATCTGGTTCAGGGCAGGAGGGAGCTGAGTTAGCTCCCTGACCACCCTGAACAACTCTGCCGGACGTGACTCTGCGGACGCAATACGAGCACCATAGAACGAGTTCTTTGTTGCTCGTATTGCCTCTCCGTAGTCCTTTAATAGTCGGTCTAGGAGAGTCTTGTCATGACCTGAATAGACTAGAAAGCTGGGCCAAAGCTAACAAAATGAACTTCAACAGAGAGAAATGTAAGGTACTGCACTTAGGGCAGAAAAATGAAATGCACAGATATAGGATCGAGGACATTGGCTGAATGAAACTACACGTGAAAGGGATCTAGGAGTCCAAGTAGCCCACAAGATGAACATGAGTCAACAGTGGGATGTGGCAGCTAAAAAGGCCAATGCAATTTTAGGCTGCATCAATAGAAGTATAGTGTCTAGATCAAGAGAAGTAATAGTGCCACACTATTCTCCTCTGGAATATTGTGTCCAGTTCTGGGCACCACAATTTAAAAAGGAGTGTGTGTGTGTCAGGGTGACTAAAATGGTGAAAGGCCTGGAAACCATGCCCTATGAGGAGAGACTTAGGGAGCTAAGTATGATTAGTCTAGAGAAGAGAAGGTTAAGGGGTGATATGATAGCCCTGTTTAAATATTTGAAGGGATGTCATATTGAGGAGGGAGCAAGCTTGTTATCTGCTGCTCCAGAGAACAGGATCTGGAACAATGGATGCAAGCTCCAGGAAAAGAGATTCCACCTCAACATTAGGAGGAACTTCCTGACAGTAAGGGCTATTCGACAGTGGAACAAACTCCCTCGGAGAATAGTGGAGTCTCCTTCCTTAGAGGTCTTTAAACAGAGGCTTTGATTGTGAGTTCCTGCATGGCAGAATGGGGTTGGACTGGATGGCTCTTGCAGTCTCTTACAACTCTATGATTCTATGACCTATGAGATTTTCTTGGCGAGGTTTCATTAGAAGGGTTTGCTATAAGCCTTGCTCTAAGGCTGAGACAGTGTGTCACTTTGGGTGGGTTTCCATGTCTGAGCAGGGCTTTGAACCCTGTTCTCCAAGAATCCTAGGATTTTATCACATGAGCCTCAATCTCACTTCAGTCTTGCTGTAACTGGGTTATTTAAAGAGAATGGAAACATACTGGTTTGGGAGCTTTTACTATCATACGTCTCTTCAGTAGCATGACTTTTTGTGCCACTGATGGCTTCTGTAACAGAACTTTTTGTGCCATTGATGGTCATGAATACTCCATTGGTGGTCATGCATGCTCTCTTCTGCATTTCTCCTTAGCCACACTTCCCTACCCTATGCCCTACCTAGCATGTCTTTCATAATTTTAATCATTATTTATTGTAATGCAATTCCAGAGTTATGAGAAAGTGATTTCGTAAAGAAAAAAAGAAAAAAGTGAAAAAGAACAAGAAACCAGGCTGCTTGGGAATAGCAAAGTGGAGGGGAGAATGGGGAAGTGATACCACATGACTACCCAATATGGGAACTGCCATGGGAGCAGCTTATCACGCATGTGGAGTAATGGGATGGCAGCTCAATTGGGCTGCTTATTGATGGGTTTTCCAGTCAATGAAAAGATGCGTTCTAGCAATGCTTCAGAGGCATAGCAGCAATGGATCAGAGGCGATGTCATGCAATAGGCATTGCCAAAGATGCTATTCTCGTACTAAAATTGTGGTTTAAAACAATGATAAAGTCCCTAGTCCAATATTCAAACCACTACACCACAAAACTGCACTGTTACAATTGTAGAGCTACATAACCCCCACTCTTTACCTTACATGCTTTCTGTTGGTTGTTCTTTATGATCATGGATGGATTTAAAAAAACAAAAACCTGCCTTCCAGCTACCACCATTTTGTGATGTGCAAAATGTGGCCAGAACCATCATGACTCAAGCTCTGAGAGGTAAAAATGCTCCCAGACCCTCTGGCAACATGTGCGCCTAAGGTTTCCATCTCAGAGGACTTTGTTTCCGGTGGAGGAAGCTTACAGAGTCATAAAGCGGTGAGGTCAGTGTTAAAATGTCCTGACATTGTGTATATTTCCTGAATGACCCTCTGACAATACCAGCCACAAGAGACTCTCTTTTACTTCTAACAGGAAGGGAGCAAAGCTCTTCATGGGACCGATTCAGCAGAGGACAAAGGTTATGCTGACGCCACCAAAACTGGCCATGGAAAGCATTTGGTCTCTCTTGGTGGACCCACTGGGTCTCGTTTTGTATGCTAATGTGAGACATCATAGAAAGGTGCCTCTCTGTAAGACAAATTAAATTTTCAAAGAAAGGGATGCCCCAATCAGATTCCCAAATGAGCTGGGTGAGTGTCATGGCTGTGCAGGTAGATATAGCCCTAGAAGTTATAGAGTCATCAAACAGAACTAAACCGACCTTCAAAGAAGGGTGACCAAGATACCGTATATACTCATGTATAAGTCGATCTCATGTATAAGTTGAGGGCAGGTTTTGGGGCCAAAATCTTGGATTTTGATATGACCCTTAGATAAGTCGAGGGTAAAATGTGAAGTTGGTGCTTTACTACATGATCAAACTTGCACTCAAAAGAGTTGTAAAATATAAAATTTATGGAAAGTTATAAAGTTACAGAAATTAATCACTGCTAGTTCTCTGGCACTGTTTTCTTTTGCCTCATCTTTTAGATCCTTTAGCTTGAATGATGCTGTGTAAGAAGCTCTCATTTCTTTGCACAACTCATTTTGTAGAGAGCAAAAGCTAATTTTGCTATCTTGAAGTACCTACTGTTTTAACAGTGGGATGGATGGTAGACTTTTGCTTGGATTTATTGCAGTAACACACACATATAAAGCAAGGAAAAGCCTGCCTTTCTGTACTAGAGGTACAATGATGAAACAAGTACAGCAGAGACAGGTAAGATCTTTGTCACTCTGAAGAGAACACAGAAGTAGCACCAACACTGTACTCTCTCTGGAAGCCTTTTGCAATGCCTGGATGGAAAAAAGGAACTACAGTGGCCCTTTGTGACTTTTCTCTTTTCTCTTTCTCCCTGCCTTCCTCCCGATCCCAGCCTTGCAAAGGAGGTTTGGGATGCAACTTGCAAGGCTCATTTCTTCCCATTTTTCTTTCTCCCTGCCTTCCTCCTGATCCCAGCCTTGCAAAGGAGGTTTGGGATGCAACTTGCAAGGCTCATTTCTTCCCATTTCTCTTTCTCCCTGCCTTCCTCCCGATCCCAGCCTTGCAAAGGAGGTTTGGGATGCAACTTGCAAGGCTCATCTCTTCCCATTTCTCTTTCTCCCTGCCTTCCTCCTGATCTTGGCCTTGCAAAGGAGGTTTGGGATGCAACTTGCAAGGCTCATCTCTTCCCATTTCTCTTTCTCCCTGCCTTCCTCCTAATATCACCCTTGCAAAAGAGGTTTGGGATGCAACTTGCAAGGCTGATCACTCTCCATTTCTCTTTCTCCCTGCCTTCCTCCCGATCCCAGTCTTGCAAAGGAGGTTTGGACTCTCTCTTTTTCTCCCAGTTTTGGCGATCCCAGCCTTGGAAAGGGGGATTACCCTATTGACCCTTATATACGTCTACTCCAGGATTTTCAAGCTCATTTTGAGGCATAAATTTTTCGACCTATAGTCGAGTATATACGGTAATCAAAGTTCTGGAAACCAAGACTTATGAGGAGCAACATAAGGAGCTGGGTATGTCTAACTTGGAGAACAGATGATGGAGAAGTGACACAATATTCACCTTTAAATATATGAAGGGATGTCATGGAGAAGATGGAGTAAATTTGTTTTCTGCTGCTCCAGAAACTAGATTATGAGTCAATGGAATCAAATTACAAGCAAAGAGATTCCCCCTAAGCATTAGGAAGACCTTCTTTACTCTAAGAACTGTTACACAGTACAAGAGGGTGCTGAAATGTTCTCAGCCTGACCCACTTCCCAAAATCTGAGATTAATTTTGCCACTATAGCTGGAAAAAGGGTTCTTTGGTATTGTAAACTGCCAGTCTGCAGGGTCGTTGCACTAATTTCTGATATTTTTCAGATCCTTGATAGAACTATGCCAAGGAAAAAAATGTGGAATTTTCAGGTGCTGAATTCAGGGCCCTCATGAAGTTTCCATTCTGGCAGAAGAAAACTCCAAAGGAAATCCATGAGTGAAGGATGCAAATATTGAGTGGCAAATGTCTGTCAAGCTCAACTGTGAAGAGGTAGTGAGTGTACCAACTTTCAGCATGGAGATTTTGAGACTGAAGATGCAGAAAGATCTGGGAGGCCTTCAACAGTGTCAACTCCTGAAATTGTTGAGCGTGTTCATGACCTGGTTTTGGAAGATTGGAAAATGTCAGTTACAACAATTGCTGAGAAACTAGGGATATCCCAGGAAGGCATTGGGTTTATAATTCAAGATCAGTTGGCTTTGCAGAAGCTGTCAGCCAAGCAGGTGCCAAAATGTTGCAATGCTGATCAGAAACTTAATTGAGTGGATACTTCCAAGTTGATTTTGCACCCTTTTGAGTGAACTCTTGAAACATGGTTGCATTACTTTGATCAGGAGATGAAACAACTGCCCTTGCAGTTGTCCATGGTTGAAGAAATCAAGGCTCAGAGGTCAGCAGGAAAGATCATGGACATATTTTTGGGAGGGATAAGGAGGGTATTTAGATGAGTGACTATCCTCAGAAGGACCAAACAGTTAATGCACAATACTACTTTAACTTGCCATGCCCATTAAAGAAGGAGTTGAAGGAAAAACTGTGTGGTAAGCTGCAGAAATCTGCTCACAGGATTGGATGATATTTATTTATTTGTTGTACTGATATTCCGCCTTTCTCCAAAATGGGATACATAGTGGATTGCAATAATTTAAAAAGGATAAAAGTGAAATATTAAATGTAAAAGTTAAAAAAAGAATTAAATAATACTTGTATTAAAACATAACAGTCTAATCTCTGGTTTTAAACAGGCAACAATCAAGGATTCACTTCCTTCTGAGGTAGCCCATACCACTGACAAACAACTTTAAACACTAGGAAGTTTTTCCTAATGTTTTACCATAATCCCCTCTTTTAATTGGTTTTGGCCCTATTATCTGAACCAGCAGAAAACAAGCTCACATATTGGACCTTCAGCTATTTAAGGATGGTTATCATGTTGTTGTTGTTGTTGTTGTTGTTATTGTGTCTTCAAGTCATTTCTGACTTATGGCAATCCTAAGGCGAACCTATCGTAGGGTTTTCTTGGCAAGATTTGTTCAGAGCAGGGTTTGTAATTGCCTTCCACTGAGTTTGAGAAAGTGTGATTTACCCAACATCACCCAGTGGATTTCCATTGCTGAACAGGAACACGAACCCTGGTCTTCCAGAGTCCTGGTTACGTCACACCAGGTCTGTAGTTATCATATCACCTCTCAGTCTTCTCTTCTTCATGCTAAGTGAACGCCGTTTCCTCAGTCATTCCTCACAAAACTTGGGGGCCATTCAGACTACATTTCACCTCAGTTCCCAAACCAGTTTAAAAGTTGGAAGTTCTCACTTGCACTAATTTTAACACAACTCAATCAGGGGCTTGCACAAGAGATCCATGGCAAATCCCCTTAGCGTGGTTTTTCTGAAAGCGGACTATTTACCCTTTCTTTTTTTAAAAAAAGGCTCTTCTCTGCTGCCGGCAAATATGAACTCAGCCCTGGTCATGATCGGGTCAAGTTCAGGGAGGGATTTAGGTCAGAGGGTGGGAAGTGGGAGGATCATGCCTCCTCGCCAGCTTTTTGCAAGCGGTTTCCCCCCTTTTGTTGTTGTTGTAATTTTTGACAAATTATGCGCATGCTGTGGCTCTTCCTTCTCCTCTTTCCTCACCTTCTCTGCCTTCCTCTTTCCCCTCTTATCCCTCTCTTACTCTCCTGCCACTACTTGCCCTCCTTTTTTCCTCCTCCTCTTCCTCTTCTCTTCTCTGCTCTTCCTCATTCTCCTTCTCCCTCCTCCTCCTCTTCCTCTGCCAATGCCACTCCCACGGGCTCTTTCTCCTTCTTCTTCTTCTCCTCCTCCTCCTGCTCTTTTTCCTTCTCTTCCTTTTCCTGTTCCTCTTCTTCCTCCTCTCCCCGCTTCCTCCACACCTGCAGCCAAAGAAGAGGAAGAGCAGAGTAGAGGAGGAGGAGGAGGAATGCACAGGAGGCAGAGTGGGCTGGGAGTGACCCTCAGGAGCTGAAGACCCTCGGCCCCCAAGGCAGGCAGGCAGGTGGGCAAGGCAGGCCAGGAGGGGACCCTCGGCCACTCAGCCAGCTGACTTTCCCTCCCTCCGGAGAGCAGAGCAGAATGGAGCCAAGCGGAAGGTGGTGGGTGCTCAGGTCCGATCCAGGCAGAGGGCGTGGCCTCCTTCCCTGCCTCCCTCTGTCCCTCCACCGCCTCCTGGTCTCTGCCAGGTGGCCATGCACCGCGGGGCCGAGGAGGAGGACAGCGAACAGCAGCAATGGAATGCCGCTGACTGACAGTCCCTCCTTCCCTCCCTCCAGAGCAGGAGCAGGAGCCGGGCAGTGGCAAGTGGGGGCAGGCGCCTGGATCCTGAAGGAGCTGCCTGCTTTCCTGGTTCCTCCACTTCTGCTGGCCTCCCAAAGTCCCCCCATGAACAAGTTGACAAAATATGCAAATGCTGCCGCCAGTTTTTTTAAAAAGCCCCCATTCTGTTAGCCAATGGCTGTAGGAAATATCACCTCTGACAAAAGCGGAAGTGAATTTGATTGACAGCAAAGGAGCCTTCATTTTAAACCGGTACCACTCTGCAAAGAGCTGCAATGGCATTCAGGGGTAAATTACCCAAAATAAGGTAAATTATAGTGGGCACTTGCTTCCGGAGGGATTCGGGAGGTGGGGGATCTGAATGTGCCCAGTTCCATCCAGTGCAAATAGGTGAGTGAGAATGGGGCCGTGGTTTCCAGATCTTTCTCCATCTTTGTCATCTTCCTCTGGATATGTTCCATCTTGTCCATATCCTTCTTAAACAATGGTACCCAAAACTGGACAAAGTCTTTCAAGTGAGGTCTTACCAAAACCCTCAAATGTCAACTGAACAATACACTTACCAAGCCTCCTTCTAGAGACAATCCTTTTATTGTGCCATCACCCTTCCCAATCCACATGTATCATTCCAAAAATGTCAAGTTACAAAGAATGAGTTCTAGTAATCAGTTCCTTTTCAAAGTCCTGAGATTACAGCTAAGTTACATTACAATTGTAACATAAACGAGGGAAGACTGCAATCCTTTTCCTGTATAAGTAACACTTTGTTGTTATTTTTAAAATTACAGGTGCATCTGGCCTCACTGAATAGTAGAGGAGGCATATGGTTCAAGTGATGGCTTGGTTTCTGCCTCATATAGCTGCATTTGAAGTCATAAGTAATTTTTGAAACAACTTTTAAAGTAATGCTTGAGAAATAGAACAGTAAAGAGTTAGTTTTTTAAAATTATAACCAGAATTGTAAGTCACCTGGAATCCTATGTTGGGAGAAGAATGGGACAAGGCTCAATGGAAACAGAAAGGAGAGGTCCCGGGTTTTTTTAAAATCTTAAATCTTAAATTTTATTATTTTAGAAAAATATGTGTTTGTATATATTTAAAAGGTATTAAATTTTTTATTATTTAAAATTTTTCTTTAAAACATCACATCTTACCAAATGTTCACTTTAACCACATGAAACTATGTACAGGCAAATATAAGGTGTTATAATTTAAAGGTGTCATTTTAATGTTGCTAGTTGTTTCTGTCACAACTGTTGCCATGATGTTCGGTGACATATGGGAATTATGATTTATGAGTACCATTAGTACAAAAAACATTACCAAGGCTCTGTATGGTATGGTATGGAAGGAAGTCAATGGGGAGGTGACACTGTGAGTTACCGCATCCGACGATGCCAACCCTAGTGACGCCTCTAGTGTAGTGTTCTTTGGGACAGCAACTTACAACCAGGCTGACACCACTAAGGTGATTTTGTACCTGCTCACCAGCTATTTCATGGCCTGTACTTTATGCAACTACCAGGTATTGTAGGCTACATTTCAGAGGAAGAAACTGACAAAACCATTTCTGGGTACCTCTTGTCTAAGAAAACCCTTTGCGACTCATGGAGTCGTCATAAGTTGACATGCAACGTGAAGACACATATACACACACACTCACTTTATGCAAGGAAGCCAGAAAAACAAGGTCTTTACCCATTTGTTTTGAGTGTGTGAATTGTTGTCTCTTCCCTGTTGTGCTTCCTTTCCACCCAGTGAAGCTTTTCGCTCCTGCTGAGCTCTAGACGCTATTCATTTAACCAGGAAACGCTCTTGAACGTGAAGCTATAATCCAGTAAATAAATTGTGTACTGATGCCATTGAACGGCAGCCAATTGCTTTCCTCTCTCCATGGACAGTCGGACGAGTTGTGTCCGTGCCTTTGGCAAGCATGCTGCATTGCGTTGAGGTAATTCCTTAATGCTGAAACCAACCAGCACCAAGAAAACAAAAGAAAGCCAACTGCCCACCCCCCAGCATGCTTCTGGGCATCTGGAAATAGTTGACAGGAGTGTAACACTCCACTCTGGAAACGATGTGCTGTCACTGTAGTAAATCCTGAGCATTGCAATAAACAGCAACAAAAATGGACTGATTAAAAAGTCAGGAGATACATAGTCAGTGTAGCCAATACCTCCCACAGTCCTATGCAAGTGTATTCCACACACATGGAAAACAACCTCAGCTACACCCAAACGCAAGTAGTTCTCTTTCAGAATTCACAGATATAGCACTTTGACACCACTTCAACTACCGTGGTAACAGCTTGTGGATTCCTGGGATCTGTAGTTTGGGAAGGCATGGTTGCTTTCAGGCTGAGTAGTCTAAATTCCTCATGAAATTAGAAATCTCAGATCTTATCAAGGCAGGTTCACTCTGGAACTAAAGCCATCAGTCATTCTGGATCCATTTGTCAGTCCCCTGGGAAAGCCATTAAGGCCTTTGTTACACTGAATATAACACAACACAGTCCTCAAAATGGGGTATAAATCCACCCAAGCCCTAACCATGTTGTTCACAGACCAGGACTTCCTTAGACAGGGTCTGAGCCACTCTGCGTTTTCCATGGGCCTTTCTTCAGGATAGGAAATTATCACCCTATTTAAATCTGACTTCTCTCTGACAGTGGCAGAGATCTCAACTCATATCCGATTAGACACTTCATTCGACCTTTCTTAGGCCCTATCAAGTGGCGATAGAGGCAGCTAAGAAATCCTTCAATTCTGCATCTATTGTGTCTGCAAAATCTCATCCAGCTGAGCTGTTCAGGGTAGTGAGGAACTTAACCCAACTACCTCCTACCCAGAACCCTGCATTAGATTCTTCTGAAGCCTGCTGTGACACTTTTAATGATCATTTTGCAGATAAAATTTCTCGGATAACAGCTGATTTGGATGCCAATTTGAGGACAGAAACAACTAGAGAGGCATCCAGTGTCTCCGCCATTACTGTTAGACTGGATCAATTTGAGTCTGTAAGTACTGAGGATGTGGACAAGCTTCTTAGTAGTTTGAAAAAGACGACTTGCCCTCTCGACCCTTGCCCAACCTGGCTGGCTATCCAGGGGGGAGAAAAAATCATGGTGATGCTGAAAAACATAATTAATGCATCCCTCAGGGAAGGCTCCCTGCCTCCCTGTCTCAAGGAGGCAGTAGTTAGACCACTCTTAAAAAAGCCCTCCCTGGACCCCCTGGATAGAAATAACGACAGACCAGTCTCACTATTACCATTTTTGAGCAAGGTGATCAAGACAGCAGTCGCCAATCAACTACAAGCAGTCTTGGAGGAAACTGATTTTCTGGATCCATTTCAAACCGGATTCAGGACGGTATATGGAGTTGAGACTGCCATGGTCGCCTTAGTCCATGATCTCCGTCTGGGCATCGACAGGGGAAGTGTGACTCTGCTGGTGCTCTTGGACCTCTCAGCGGCCTTCGATACCATTGACCACGGTATCCTTCTGGAATGCCTGAGAGAGTTGGGTATTGGAGGCACTGCATTGCAGCGGTTCCAGTCCTACCTCTCGGGCAGGTTCCAGATGGTGTCACTTGGGGACAGTTGTTCGGCCAAGAGGGAGCTCAAATCGGGCGTACCTCAAGGTGCGATTCTGTCCCCAATGCTGTTTAACATTTACATGAAGCCACTGCGTGAGATCATCCGGAGACATGGGGCGAGGTGTTATCAGTATGCTGATGACACCCAAATATACTTCTCTATGTCTTGGACTGAAGCAGTGACTAAGGATGGCATCTCTCCTCTGAATGCCTGTCTTGGGGCAGAAATGGACTGGATGAGGGGAAACCGACTCAGGTTGAATCCAGGTAAGACGGAGGTACTCGCTATAGGAACCCCGAATCCAGGAATGGAGTTATGTCAGCCTGTTCTGGATGGGGTCACACTTCCCCTGAAGGATTCTGTTTGCAGCTTGGGGGTGCTCCTTGACTCGTCGCTCCAACTGACAGCTCAGGTGGATGTGACAGTCAAGAGCGCCTGCTATCAGCTTTGTCTGATACGCCAACTGCGCCCCTTCCTGGAGCCGAGAGACCTAGAAACAGTAGTACATGCATTGGTAACCTCTCAATTGGACTTCTGTTATGCGCTCTACTTGGGGCTACCCTTGTGCCAAGTTTGGAAACTTCAGTTGGTACAAAATATGGCAGCCAGATTGATCACGGGAACTTCTAGGAATGACCATATAACACTAGTCTTGAAGTCCCTGCACTGGCTGCCTATTAGTTTCTGGGCAAAGTACAAGGTGTTGGTGATTACCTTTAAAGCCCTACATGGCTTGGGCCCGGAGTACTTGAGGGAACGCCTTCTTCCCTGTTGTCCATCCCGCACACTAAGGCTCTGGAAGCATTTCTACAAGCCAAAAGATCTAGGCTAACATCAGTTTCCCAGAGGGCCTTCTCTACTACTGCTCCAAAACTATTGAATACCTGCCAGAGGAGATCCATCACATTTCCACTCTGACAGCTTTAGAAAGCACTCAAGACGGATCTCTTCCGGCAGGCCTTTCCAACTTAGTTACCCTCCCCAGATATAGAGATATTGTCCCCTCATTTGTCTATTCTCCTCGCCTATGTTTCTCCTTTTTAAAAAAATGTATTTAATGTTTTAATGTTTTTATACATTATTGTAATTCTGTTTTAGTACTGGGAATGGGGGGGCAGTAGGTCTAGGGTTTTGATTTTTTTAACTGTATGTAATTTGATGCATTTTATTGTTGTAACCCACCCGGATCTTCATGATTGGGGGGGCATAAATAAATTATTACTATATTATTATGATTATATTATTATTATTCATCATCATCTAATTTCCACACCTTTCTTTTTGATAGCCAGTCACTCGGTCCTTGTATGTCTGCGTGCACCTCTATAATTTAAAAAGTGGGTCCTTGGTATACGCTGGGGATCATTCCGGACCCCCCCCCCCCGCGTATGCCAAAAACCGCGTATGCTCAAGCCCCATTCTGTGCACACGCGCTGCCATTGGACAGAAAGTCCCCCTCCTCTTTCCCCCTCTCCTAACTTCCCTCCCTCCCTCCCTCCCTCCTCCCCCCACCTACCTATAACCTACCACCTTCCTTCCCACCCTCCCTCCCTCCTTACCTGGGTCGCTGCCGCCGCCGCGTTCTCGCTGCGCTGCCGCTGCCACAGCAAAATCCGGGTGCTACTCTGGAGGCCAAGAGACTCCAGCTGGCACCCGCCCTTCATGGTGGCAGCGGTGGTGAGAGAGGAAGGTTGACCTCGCCCTCGCCACCGCTGCCGCCGCGTAAAAAACCCAGATGCAGCCGTGGAGGTCTCTGGCCTCCAGGAGCAGCACCCAGCTGTTTTATGGTGGTGGAGGCCGAGGCCGCGAGGGAGGAGGCTTGGCCTCGTCCTCCTCGGGCCTTGGCCTCCGCCACCGCAAAATGGCCGGGTGCTGCTCCTGGAGGCCAAGAGGCGGCAATGGAGGACGGGGCCAGGCTTCATTCCCTTGCTGTGCCGCTGTTAAAGGGCCGGGTGTAGCCTGGAGGACAAGGGGCCTCCAGGCTACACCCGGCTCTTCTTCAGCGGCGGCGGCGGCGAGGAGGACGAGGCCTGGCTTCGTCCTCCCGCTGCCACGCGAAAAGCCGGGTGCAGCCTGCAGGCCTCTTGGCCTCGAGGCTGCCCGGCCCTTCTTCCTCGGTGGCGGGGCAAGGAGGGAGAGGGCAAGCCAAGAGGCTTCCAGGCTGCCCTGGCCCTTCTCCTCCGGCGCAGCGGGGGTGAGGAGGACCAGGCTTGCCCTCGCCCTCCTCGCCCCCGCCACCGAGGAAGAAGGGCTGGGGGCAGCCTGGAGACCAAGAGGCCTGTAGCCTGCACCCAGCTCTTTCGCTGTGGCAGTGAGGAGGACGAGCCAGGCCTCGTCCTCCGCCCGCCGCCACCGCAAAAGAGCGGGGTGCAGCCTGCAGGCCTCTTGGCCTCCACGAGCAGCACCTGGCCTTTCCCGTGGTGGCGGAGGAGAGCGCTACGGCGACGGAGCAGGAAGCAGGGAGGGAGGGAGGGAGGGAGGGTAGGTAGGTAGAGGGAGGAGGGAGGGAGGGAGGAGGGGAGGGAGGAGGGAAGGAAGGGGAGGAGGGGGATTTGGTCCCCAATGGTGGTTGCGCGTGCACGCGTGCCACCATGGGGACAAATCCCCCGATTTCCATGCGCGTATGCTCAAATCCCGCATGGCAAATCCGCGTATAGAGGGGGCCACTGTAAAACACTTTATTTATCGAAACCAGAGCACTCTTTGCAGTTATTCTTGGTATATATAGGTGAAAAGATTCCCACAGTACCTCTCCTTGCAGGCTTCCTTTGAACTATCATTTCCCCCAATTTCAAGGTGATGCTGGCATTGTGGTTGGAACCTCCAATGTTCCCCATCTTTTAGGGTAAGGAGACTCAAGGCGGTGGCTTCCTAGATGGAATCTATCGCCTTCCTCTTTTCCTATGCCTTCTATCTTACTAAATATTATTGTCTTTTCTATGATTCATGTCTTTTCAGGATATAGTCAAAACTACACAATCCAGTTTAGTCCTCATGGCTTCTAGGGAGAGTTCAGGTCGATTTGCTCTTTGCTGTTGTTATTAACGGCCCTTGAGTTGATCTCAACCCATGGAAACCTGTGTGATGGCATAGCTCCAAGAACCCCTGTTCCAACTGCCCTGGCCAGGTCTTGCAGGCTCAAGCCAGGCTCTCTGATCAAACTAAAATCTGGTGTGTGGGTTCCGTTCTTTGTACTGCCCCCCACTTTTCCAGCATCATTATCTTTTCCAATGATGGGGCCAAAGTAAGACAGTCTCAATTAGTAATCTTGGTTCCAGTGAGAGTTGAGGCTGATCTGTTCTAACCCATTGTTTGCTTCTTAGCTGTCCACAGTATCTTATCTCTCTTCTCCAACACCAGATCTCAAATGAGTTGGTTTTCTTTTTGTTGACTTTCTTCATTGTCCAGCTCTCACATCTGTACATGATGACGGGAAATACAATGGCTTGGATGATCCTAACTTTGATATTCAGAGTTATATCTTTGCACTTTAGGATCTTCTCCAGTTCTTCATAGCTGCCCTTCTCCAGTCTTCATCCTTCGGATTCTGACTGCAATCTCAGTTCTGGCCAATATTTGGTCCAAATATGGGAACTCTTTGACTATTCAATTTTCTCATTATCTAGATGAATCCTGTAGCTCTTCCCATGGTCATTTCTTTCTTTCTTAATATTAGCATTAAGCCTACCATGGTGCTTTCCTCCTTAACTTCTTCAGTAACCTCAGGATCATTGTTGGTTTCTGCTAGTAGTGTTGTGCTATCTGCATATTTTTAGGTTGTTAATGTTCCTTCCCCCAATCTCACTCCTCCTGCCTCCAACTCTAAGCCTGCTGTGCAAATGATTTCTCTGCATACAGGTTGAATAAACAGAGTGATAGTATGCAACATTGCCTGACCCCGAGGTTTTTTGTATCTATGCAGTCAAAGGCCTGTGGCCTCTTCCAACTTTATGATCTATGAGTCTATGAACATTTAGTATCTTCCATGTATGTGGTGCATTGATTCTACCTCAGTCTTTGTTTGGGCTGAACTCATGAAGCTATCCAAAGTGCTGACCTGTTTGCAAAATAAGCTCAGAATGTGGGGTAGCTCCCCAGTGTTTGGACTTGAATCAAAGTTTTAGAGTCTCCCACTTGCACAGAAACTGCCATTGTTCAGGCGGACAAAGCAACGACAGAGACATAAGGGCTAACACACCCTCCCTTCCTAGGTCCTTCAACAACATGTGTCAGTAAGGCCAAAAAAGGGCTTGGTTCTCCCTTATATTTTCCCCACAATCAACTGCAAAGTTCATAAGGAACCCAACATCATTTTGTCTACAAGTCCTTAAAAACAGGATCAAACTACATAATGTGGAACTGTGTCATTCTGCCAATCCTCCTGTGTCTGATTAAGGCCGTTCCACACCACACCTTACACCTCTATGATCTCACCTGAAATGCCATGGTTTCATCCTAAGGAACCTGGGATTGTAGTTGGGGAGGCCAAGATTATGTTCCTCCTCTTCTCTTCCCTCCTCTTGCTAAGTTAATAGGTTATAGACACTTTTGCCCTTTGAATATTTGCAGCAACGGAAATAGGCTGAGGATGGAGGAAGGAATGGGAGAAACTGAGACATTTTAAAAGCATCTTTAAAAGGTAGGATGGCAGAAGATTAACTGGGACTGTCCTGTCAAACAGGAGAGTTGAGGGGTATGTTGCAAGAGAGTTCATACATCATAAGGTTTGAAGCAGACCACAAGGAGCCATCCATTCCAACCTCCTCCATGCAGGAAATGCACAGTTTTTTCCACTGGACCCCCTAAGTCAACCTGGGGCTGTTTGAATCAGGAGGGTGGTACTGCTTTCAGACTGTTCCTACCAAAGCTGGGACATTAAGGGTGATGCACACATGTACCTACATGCTATTTTTAGACTTGCCTTCAGATTCAAGTTTGAGAAACAATTACAAGTTTAAGAGTGGTGGAGGAGAATAGGCAGAGAGGGAGAGTTTTCCCTTCCCCATACCCCTTTGTGTGTTTCAAAAGAGCACTAAGCTGCTGAGTCCACCGCTCCTCTGCAACCACACTTCCTCTCTCCAAGGTGTGGTCCGCGGCGCTTGGAGACACAAGGAGCTATAAAGAGAAACTGGGGGTGTGACATACTTGGTGTGCCTGTGTGTCTCCATGCATGCGCAGGTGGGCGAGAGGAAGGGGGGGGATGCAAGATTCCAATAAAACATGGTGCAGACAGAGAAAGAGTGGGCTGCTGGGCGCATGTCTAGGTTGCCAGACGCCAGCACTGCTGAGGAGGGTGATGGGAGAGGTCACCACACATGGGCCTCCCCCCCTCCCCACTCACAACGACTTATCTCTGCCCAGTAATCCGACATTCCTGCCCTGTGCAGCCACTAAAAATACAAAGGGTGAGAAGATTGAAGTGGAAGGCACCCCCACACACGTCCACTTCTGTGACAACCCCCACTCCCTGTGCTGACCATTTTCAGGGCCTCACTTGCTTACAGCAGCAGCCCCTTGACGGTGGTTTGTTATCGGCTGCATGCCCTAACAAGGTCCCTGGGTGTGATGCATGGTAGCTGTGCACACAGCCAGGACTAGAGGCCCCTTGGGAAGTTGAAGGCCTTGAGTCACGATGAAAGTCCAACAGACTGGCTGGGGTGCCATGTTTTAGGTCAACCCTGGACACCAGGCCCTATGTTTATCATACCCACAGCCCAACCTAAATCACTTTCCCTTGCCAAGGTGAGCCATGGACAAGGGTCAGTGATTCAAAGGTTGCCAGAATCTCTGGGTGTTACCTAAATACCAGGGGTCCAGAGGGCACTGACATCTAATATTTAATAGGAGAATTTTAATAGATCATAGATCTGGACGAGGCTTAGGACTATCAAGTTGCAACCCCATTCTGCCATGCAGGTTATACAGTCAAAGCATCCTGACAGCAGTGGCATCCCGAGGGTTGGTGGCACTTGGTGCGGTAACTCATGGTTCCACCCTCCCTGACACCCTCCCAGTTCACACATACAGAATCCTTAGGAATGCTTTTTTGCACTAAATACTCATAAACAGAATTCCCATACACCACTGAATGTAATGTAAGACTAGGCTTGGAAGGCCAACCATGAAAAACTAGACAGATCCTAAACTGCAAAGAATACACTGAGTAATAAAGTTTACAATGGTCCATGAATTGGATTTCCCTCACTAGCTTGAAGTGAAAGCTGGATGGTGAAGAAAGCTGAAAATCAACTCATTTGAATGTCGCACTGGAGAAGAGTTCAACAGATGCTGTAAACTACTAAAAAGACAACATAAATAGTCTTATAGCAAATCAGGCCTGAGCGGTTCTGGAAGACAGAGCTAAACAGACTATCATACTTTGGACATATGGGAAGACATGACTCACAGAAAAGACATAATGGTTGGTAGTAGAAGGGCAGTGGAAAAGAGGAAGACCACAGATGGATGATTAATCAAGATTAAAGAATGCCCTGATGCACACCGGTGACCATGCACATGGATGCTGTGGTGCATCAGTCACTCTGCTGGCTACAACTGCAGAATGAACACTTGCACAATAACATCACACAGTCCCTAGGGTAATAGGCTGTTCGAAACTCTCAGTTGCTGTTTCCTGCTTAAGTCAGTCCACTACAAGACGTTAAATCCTATGCTGAATTCCAGCCACTATCTAATACTCAGCGATTATTTTATTCCTTTCATTTAAAATGGAAGTTTTAAGTTATTGAGGACTGGAACAAAATTTCATTGAGAGGCCATTCAGACTACGTTTTGTACCAATTGTAACCCAGATAAAATCGGAAGTTCCCAATTGGCACCGGTTAAAACACATCAGAATTAGGGGTTTGCACACACGTCCCCCTTAGAACATTTTTCTAAACGTGATTATTCCTGTATCTTTTGGAAAAGCCGTTTCTCCTTGCTGCCGCAAATGTGAACTTGGCCCCGGTCATGATCAGGTCGAGTTCAGCGGAGGGATTTAGGTCAGAGGAGGGCAGCGGCGGAACATGCCTCCTTCTCGCAGCAGCTTTCTCTCTCTCCTCTCTACTCTCTCTCTTCTTTTGTAATTTTATTTTTGACAGATTTAATCAAATACTGTTCTAACAGGTTGATACATATTGATAGAATGTTCCCTGCTTGTGCCTACAATGTCCCTTTCTTTGCTTACTGCTGCAAACGCAACCTCATTTTGCAAGTGGCGTTTTTTTTAAAAATTTGTGTTTGTGTGTGTGTGTGTGGTTTACAGAATATGCAAAGCTTGTTTTCCATTTTTCCAAAAATTTGGCAAACTTGAATACACTGGTGAAATGCTTTTGCTA